>NC_034188.2:58867969-59120469 GCF_002021735.2 Oncorhynchus kisutch | reverse complement strand
AGGTCTGAATAATATTCGAATGCACTGTATGTGGCCCATAATGAAAGCAATAGAAAAGGGTGTTAATTATGCTACTCCAAGTGTATGTGCCACATAATTAGAGCACTGCCCTCCAAGGCCCAGCCATGGCTGCATCCCTGCCCAGTCATGTGAAAACTATAGATTAGGGCCTAATGAATTGATTTCAATTTACTTATTTCATTATATGAACTGGAACTCAGTAAAAACGTTGAAAATGTTGCGTCTATATTTCTGTTCAGTATGTTAGAGTTGAGGTGGACTGCTGTAAAAGGCCTGAAGCCAGGACAGTTCTACCAGTGTAGCAACCCTTTTCTCTTTGTTGACATACTCCTTGTTTACATGAAGTGAGTCAATCCCTGAAAACAGCAGACTAGCTCAATGTGTGATTCTCCTATTTAAATACAACACAAACAAACAGAGGGCGTAAAATAGGAGCTATGGTTCCATTCAGTGCAATACGTCATAAAACGTGGTGTGTGTGTGTGTGTGTGTGTGTGTGTGTGTGTGTGTGTGTGTGTGTGTGTGTGTGTGTCTGTGTGTGTGTGTGTGACATACATACACACACACACCTTCAAGAACTGAAGCCCCAGCAGCAACAGTTCTTGAGGGAGATACTGAGCATCAGATGGGAGGATCGACGGACCAATGTCAGCGTCCTGACCCAGGCAAACATTCCCAGCACAGAATCCCAAATCATTGGGCACTCCGATGGACAGGATACCGTGATTCAAGGCTGCCCAAACAACTGCGTACGGGCAACTGGAAGAGGGGAAATGGATGCAAATGGGGACAAAAGAAAAGGTACAAAGACATCCTGAAAAGCAATTACATAACGCAACAAACTGGCAACTCCACACCACAAAAAGAGCCACCTGGTGACTTCAGGTTGTTGTCTGCGCAAGTACGGACGTCTAATTAGCATAATACACAAATGCCCATAAAAATCTGTCTGTTTAACTATCAAACTACCGAATGGGGTGATTTTGATCAGGACTTTGTTCTTAATAAATCAAAATAATTGTTTCCTGTTTCTGTAACAATGTGGACTTTGGGGGAGTTCCTATATATATACTTCAATATTCTATATGTGCAACTTGTTATGGTATTTGGGTCGCTATAACATTTGGTTTAAAGTGACTGAGGATTTGGGCATGCTTTTTGAAGCATCCTGGCTCTACCACTCCCATTGTTTCACTAGCAGGGATGCTAATGATGGCTTTGGGGTAAGTAAATAAACAAAACTAAGGCATATGTTTGGTCATTGTCTCTCAGGATCAATGGATGGATCAAATTAAGTATATTTCAAATTTTGATGTACTACCCTTTAAATGGCTGTTTAATACCAACTAGTCAATAAACTCCCCTCACCTCCCGACTCACTTGCAATGTCAGTGGACAGGTCTGAGGCTCCAGAATCGGCCTGCTCAGCCATAGCCGGACCCACAACAATCAAGCTTCCTAAAAAAACTGTGAGGAAAAGATCATCCTTGAGGGATTAGGTGTGAGGATGCATGTGTGAGCATGCGTGTGTGAGCATGCGTGTTTTGTGCGGGTGTGTGAGCATGTATGTGTTTTCATGCATGCATGTGTGTGTACAGTATGTGCATGCATTTGTATGTGTATGTGTGTGGTATTTACAGTAGAACATAATTGGTGCGGGGCAGCGGCGGATGAGGGGAAGGCCAGTGGGTCTGACAAAAAGCAGGGCAGCCAGGCAGAGGCAGTGCTAAGGCCTGGTGGGTATGAGTGGTGTGCAGGGGGACAGACAGAGAAAACTGAGCAACTCTCACTGGGAAACAATATGCAGTTTCATCTGGGGAAGACATTTTGCAGCTCTCTCTCTCTCTCAGAGCCAGAGAGCCGACAGCACAAAGAGCTCCATTGTTTCCTCTGCAGCAACCTCACCACTCCCAACTAGAGCAGCAGGGTCGAGGCCACACAGGACCTGCCAGGGGCTGTTAGAACCTGCTCCCCCTGTGTGTGTGTGTGTGTGTGTGTGTGTGTGTGTGTGTGTGTGTGTGTGTGTGTGTGTGTGTGTGTGTGTGTGTGTGTGTGTGTGCGTGCGTGCGTGCGTGCGTGCGTGCGTGCGTGCGTGCGTGCGTGCGTGCGTGCGTGCGCGCGTGCGTGTGTGTGAATATCGCTTTTCTTCAATATAATGTTTCATGCTAGTTCTTGGTCAGGATTATCGTACAGTTATATCTGTTTTTTTCCCTGTACTGTATAAATGGTAGCGAGTTCTAACACTGTACCACACACTGTATGTGGTTCTAATGTTTCATACAGGGATGTGTTTCAGCGGGTTGTGTCTATCAGATCATGGACAGTTAGGACAGATATGCCTCCCTCTGTCCGTCTTTCGCTCTCTTACCCTGTTTCACCCTCCATCACCGTCACTCTGTAACACACACTTACAGTACTCGAGCACGCACACACATGCACACACACGGCTACAGGACATAATGGAAAATCCTTTTATATAGAAGTGCGGGTCACATCCTTAGAGGATCCAGCAGATTTCTAGTTCATAATACTCTGGCAGGCAGGCAGGGTCTGTGGAGAGAGGAGGGGAAGAGAGGTAGAGGGAGGGAAAGGGAGAAGGGAGGGGAGGTGAGGTCAGGGAAGGGAGGGAGGGTAGGCTAATGACTAATTGAATAGATAAGATCAAAGGCTGGATGAGAGAATTCTTCAAACTCAAAGGGCTATGAGAAAATTAGGAGACATGGAGGGCTGCGACTAATCAGCAGTTGGAAAATCCTAATGCTCCACTACCGGGTACGGCAGTAATCCCCGTAAATTGTAGCGAGACAAATGCTTGCATCGTTCAGTGAAGTCGAAATCCATTTTCAGAGAGGTGAAAACTAGTATGAGTGTAATAATGAAGGTGATTCGGTGAGCCACGGTAGTGTGATAAGTAACCTTGCCTGAGACTTGTGTTTGCTCCCCGAACTTAGCAAAAGTGAAGTAGTTAGCTGTGTGCGCTAGGAACGGCACGGTAGTGTTTAGCATGTTAGTTAACACCCAATAGTGTGTCCTTACCAACCAAGACCATGGTTTTGGCAGGGTAATGGTTAGCATGCTAGCTTCAGGAGCACAAAGTGTCGTTGTTGTTGGGGATTGAATCCTGGGTCGGACTTAAGCGCTTATCAGATTCCAAAAACGTGTACGTGTCTACACAGCAGTGTTCTAAAATATTGGACCATTGGCTTCCATACTTTTCGAAGCAATTTCTCCAGAGTAGTTTAGCTATGTTACAATGGGCGACAGACTATCGGGTCTCTGCGTCTCTGGACTCCAAATTACAGCTTAAAGGGATGGCCTACGTCAGGGGTTCTCACTGGTGTTTTGCAGGTACTAGCTGCCAGTTGAGGACTAGTGAGGAATCTGTTTCTCAAACTAGACACTCTAATGTACTTGTCCTCTTGCTCAGTTGTGCACCGGGGCCTCCCACTCCAGCCAGTTTGTGCTGTTCTGCGAAGGGAGTAGTACACAGCGTTGTGCGAGATCTTCAGTTTCTTGCATGGAATAGCCTTCATTTCCCAGAACAATAATAGACTGATGAGTTTCAGAAGAAAGGTCTTTGTTTCTAGCAGTTTTGAGCCTGTAATCGAACCCTCAAATGTTTTTGCTCCAGATACTCAACTATTCTAAAGAATACCAGTTTTATTGCTTCTTTAATCAGAACAACAGTTTTCAGCTGTGCTAACATAATTGCAAAAGGGTTTTCTAATAATCAACTAGCTTTTTAAAATTATAAACTTTGATTACTTGGATTAGCTAACACAATGTGCCAGTGGAACACAGGAATGATGGTTGCCGATAATGGCAAAGGGTGGCTACTTTGAAGGATCTAAAATCTAAAATATATTTTAATTCGTTTAACACGTTTTTGGTTACTACATGATTCCATATGTGTTATTTCATAGTTTTGATGTCTTGACAATTATTCTGCCATGTAGAACATAGTACAAATAAAGAAAAACCCTTGCATGAGTAGGTGTGTCCAAACTTTTGACTGGTACTGTATATACAGTGGGGCAAAAAATTATTTAGTCAGCCACCAATTGTGCAAGTTCTCCCACTTAAAAAGATGAGAGAGGCCAGTCATGTTTTATCATTGGTACACTTCAACTATGACAGACAAAATGAATTTATTTGTAAATTGTGGTGGAAAATAAGTATTTGGTCAATAACAAAAGTTTATCTCAATACTGTTATATACCCTTTGTTGGCAATGACAGAGGTCAAACGTTTTCTGTAAGTCTTCACAAGGTTTTCACACACTGTTGCTGGTATTTTGGCCCATTCCTCCATGCAGATCTCCTCTAGAGCAGTAATGTTTTGGGGCTGTTGCTGGGCAACACGGACTTTCAACTCCCTCCAAAGATTTTCTATGGGGTTGAGATCTGGAGACTGGCTAGGCCACTCCAGGACCTTGAAATGCTTCTTACGAAGCCACTCCTTCGTTGCCCGGGCGGTGTGTTTGAGATCATTGTCATGCTGAAAGACCCAGCCACGTTTCATCTTCAATGCCCTTGCTGATGGAAGGAGGTTTTCACTCAAAATCTCACGATACATGGCCCCATTCATTCTTTGCTTTACACGGATCAGCCGTCCTGGTCCCTTTGCAGAAAAACAGCCCCAAAGCATGATGTTTCCACCCCCATGCTTCACGGTAGGTATGGTGTTCTTTGGATGCAACTCAACATTCTTTGTCCTCCAAACACGACGAGTTGAGTTTTTACCAAAAAGTTCTATTTTGGTTTCACCTGACCATATGACATTCTCCCAATCGTCTTCTGGATCATCCAAATGCTCCCTAGCAAACTTCAGACGGGCCTGGACATGTACTGGCTTAAGCAGGGGGACACGTCTGGCACTGCAGGATTTGAGTCCCTGGCGGCGTAGTGTGTTACTGAAGGTAGGCTTTGTTACTTTGGTCCCAGCTCTCTGCAGGTCATTCACTAGGTCCCCCCGTGTGGTTGTGGGATTTTTGCTCACCGTTCTTGTGATCATTTTGACCCCACGGGGTGAGATCTTGCGTGGAGCCCCAGATCGAGGGAGATTATCAGTGGTCTTGTATGTCTTCCATTCCCTAATAATTGCTCCCACAGATGATTTCTTCAAACCAAGCTGCTTACCTATTGCAGATTCAGTCTTCCCAGCCTGGTGCAGGTCTACAATTTTGTTTCTGGTGTCCTTTGACAGCTCTTTGGTCTTGGCCATAGTGGAGTTTGGAGTGTGACCTTTTGAGGTTGTGGACAGGTGTCTTTTATACAAGTTCAAACAGGTGCCATTAATACAGGTAATACCTTCGGTAGGTAATGTACACGCTAGACATGCCGCACATTAAAGCTATCTACTCAAATCAAATCAAATTTGATTTGTCACATGCGCCGAATACAACAGACATTACAGTGAAATGCCTACTTACAAGCCCTTATCCAATGATGCTGTTTTAATAGAAAATAAGTGTTAAGAAAGTATTTACTAAATAAACTGAAGTAAACAATCAATACAAATAAAGAAGAAAATAGAAAAATAACAAATAATTAAAGAGCAACAATAAAATAACTGTAACTAGGCTATGTCCAGGGGTACAGGTTAGTTGAGGTAATTGAGGTAATATGTACATGTAGGTAGAGGTAAAGTGACTATGCATAGATAATAAACAGGTTAGTTGAGGTAATTGAGGTAATATGTACATGTAGGTAGAGGTAAAGTGACTGTATAGATAATAAACAGGTTAGTTGAGGTAATTGAGGTAATATGTACATGTAGGTAGAGGTAAAGTGACTGTATAGATAATAAACAGGTTAGGCGAGGTAATTGAAGTAATATGTACATGTAGGTAGAGGTAAAGTGACTATGCATGGATAATAAGTAGCAGCAGCTCTGCCATTATTAGTTGAATTAATAGTGTTCCCCTGACCACAGCATACCAAGTTGTTTGCCACATAAACCAATAAAACAGAATTTAGAGTAGAAAGAATTTAGAGTAGAAATGACAACCGCATCCTCTGTCAAAAACAAAAATGCAGACAATCTTGTTTTAAGAGGCAATGGAAGACCACCAGCTCTTACTGGTTAATGACAGATTATCAGATCCTCTGACAGCCCTCACACAGGCAGGCGCTTGAACACACACACACGGAAATGCGCTGGTGGCAAATCAACAGCTGTTCCCATAGTAAAATCATTTATCTGAAACATGCTCAGAACTGCTCTGTTTCAGTAGTGTTGTATGTTAACCCCAATAAGACGACGAGCTCTAATCATAGTTGTTTTTCTTTGTTTAATGATCTATTGTTGCAGCCTAGATATCGCTGCTTTGTAGAGGTTCACCGTCATATCAGCCATAACTATTCACAAAAGTTATGCATGAAGCATTTGGTGCTTAACTTCTCTCATTATTAGGTTTCAATAACAATTTTTTCACTTTGACAGGTTCATTAAAGCCTCTCAAAAATATTCAAACGTGCCATCATACATTTAATCTCCAAACAACCACAGAGCCATGTCTCCCTGTAACCAGCTCATCTCTGTCACAATTTCAAAGGCTCTCTCTCAATCCCTTTCTCTCTTCCTCTCTCTTTTCATTCTCTCCCTTCTCTCTCTCTCTCATTCCCTCACTCTCTTTCTCCCCCCATTCCCCCTCTCTCTTTTTCTGTCTGTTTCTCTCTCCCATCCTCTTTCTCTCTCTGCCACAAAACACAGACAGCTCCTATTGGCTGATAGTCTGTCTGGAACCACGTCAATATTCCCTGACTCATGTGTGGGTATTGGCAGGCACTGGCTCAGCTAATGGCAGGTGAGGCAGTAGCGCTGTGCTGTGCTGTTTTGTGTCACTTAATCAATGCCCTGCAGAGGAGAGAAGTGCCAGACAGCTCAGCACTGGCAGCTCCCTCGGCGTTGGGCACGGCAAACCTTCTGGAGCCAGCAGAGCTGGGGAGGGCATGGCATTGCTGCACACAAACACACACACGCGCATACCCAACCCCTTCCTCTTCGAAACACCCTGCCCCCACCCCCAAACCCCACATCGGCTCTAGTGGTGTGTTGTCGGGTACAGACAGCGTATGCCAGGCTGGTCTGACGTACCCTACACCCCACGTCGCCCATCCTGGCTTGGATCAGGGACAACATCCAAGATTCCGTCTCTCACTCTCACGCTCTCTCTCACGCTCACTCTCACGCTCTCTCTCACGCTCTCTCTCACGCTCTCTCTCACACTCTCTCTCACGCTCACTCTCACGCTCTCTCTCACGCTCACTCTCACGCTCTCTCTCACGCTCTCTCTCACGCTCACTCTCACGCTCTCTCTCACGCTCTCTCTCACGCTCACTCTCACGCTCTCTCTCACGCTCTCTCTCACGCTCACTCTCACGCTCACTCTCACGCTCTCTCTCACGCTCTCTCTCACGCTCTCTCTCTGTCTCTCTATTTCTAGCAGCTGCGGTAGCCATGAGCTGCAGTAGACAGTGGCTCCAGGCCCCAGACTGAAAAACCCTCAGCTTAAAGCTTTCAGCATTATCTCTGTAACCCCAAAGCAATTGGCTAGAGGAACTTGGCCTTTTCTGCTGTCCTCAAAATGTATTCCTGGCATAGGGACCTTATCCCACTTCTCTCTCTTTCGACGACGTGCTGCTGGGCTTTAACCTTGCAATGACTCCTCCTCCTCTGCACCAGGTTAATGCCTGGGATTGTTTGCCACGCTCACTCAGTCAAATCCTTTCAAGCTTTCATCTGCTAATTTCATTGTTCATTTACAAAGAATTGTAATGGATGTCTGTGGTTGCAAGTGTTGTAGACAACATGTACTTGAGGCAGTTTTTTTTGTGCCAAAAACAATAAACAGACGGCATTTGAAATGATAAAAATGAAAGGTATAGGAGTGGTCCATTTGCTGCTGTCATGGGCAGCAGGCAGACTCTGCTGGGGTAAGTATTATGAGTGTTGGTACAGGGATTTTGCTATCGCTCACAAATAACATCCATGTGATGAGAACTACCATTATACTGTACTTGTGGTTTGGTATTTTAATGAACATACACTACATGACCAAAAGTATGTGGACACCTGGTTGTCCAACATCTCATTCCAAAATCATGGGCATTAATATGGAGTTGCTCCCCCCTTTACAGCCTCCACTCTTCTGGGAAGGCTTTGCACTAGATGTTGGAACATTGCTGCAGGGACTTGCTTCCATTCAGCCACAAAAGCATTAGTGAGGTAGGGCACTGATGTTGGGCGATTAGGCCTGGCTCGCAGTTGGTGTTCCAATTCATCCCAAAGGTGTTCGATGGGGTTGAGGTCAGGGCTCTGTACAGACCAGTCAAGTTCTTCCACACTGATCTCAACAAACCATTTCTTTATGGACCTCACTTTATGCACTGGGGCATTGTCATGCTGAAACAGGAAAGGGCCTTCCCCAAACTGTTGCCACAAAGTAGGAAGCACAGAATCATCTAGAATCTCATTGTATGCTGTAGCGTTTTTTTTCTTCGGGGGGCGTATTATTGTGACCCTGGTGGCACAAAATAATCAAAAGTCTGACTGCACAGAGATGCTTGGGGAAATGGTCACAATGGGGGACCAGTGTGTGTGTGTTTCAGGGGAAGGGATCTCATCTCCATCAACTAGGATTTGACATTGGTTAATTTAATCTCCCCATTTTTGCAAATTTTGCTCAATCTTGCATGCTTTCTCAAACAGCTGAAACTGTATATGCATTCGTAAATCAAGTCCTTTCAAGAGTTGGGCTCTGGGATGTAACAACCGTTGGGCATCTGAGCTTATGGATGATTGTAGGGGAAGTGTGTAAGAGTATGTGTGTGTAAGAGTGTGTGTGTGTGTGTGTGTGTGTGTGTGTATCCCACATCTGTTGCTCGGGGGTAAGGATGTTAGGGACAATATAGGATGACTCACAATAATTGTTTGCTAAAATAGTAATTGCTTGACAAAAATGTAACAAAATGGCAATCCTGGTTATCGGTAACAATCCTTTGCATGATCTGTCGACATTATTACGCATATAAATTGTTAATGATGGGAATTAAGTTACGCAATATTTTTGAATATATATCGTTTTTTTATATCTATATATAAAGCAAATCGAGGTGAGGGTGATGGAAATGCTTTTGGCAGTTGATCTGCTTCTGTTCTGTGGTTGGCACCGTGTTCTCTTATCAAAGAGTGGGTCCTGGCCTCTCAGGGGGCATAGAGATGACAACCCAACTTGGGATGGGGAGGGGCTTTAGCGGGTGGAATAGTGGAGAACAATTGGAGGGTTACATAGTAGCAATGAAAATATCATGGTACAGCTATATGGACACGCAATCATTATGGTACTTTCTAATGGTAAGTTTACAAACATATATTATGATAAATAGATCTGAAACTTGTATCTCATTATGGTAATTGGTGAAATAATTATAGCCAGTTATAATTGTAATGGCTTAGCAGATAATAAGAAAAGACAAACAATATTTACCTGGCTTAAAGAGAAAGAATATAACATCTATTGTTTACAAGAAACTCATTCAACTCATTCAATTAAATTGTGTGGGAAAAGGACTGGGGGGGGGGGGGGGGGCAATATACTTCTCCCATGGGCAAAGAAACTCAATAGGGGTGATGATATTAATTAACAGTAATTTTGATCCGAATGCGCAAATTGTCCAAGCAGATCCGCAAGGTAGATGGATAATTTGAAATATGTTATTGGACCTTAAACAGATATGTCTCCTTAACCTTTATGGACCAAATAATGATGATCCACGTTTCTTTGAAAATACAATACCAGTCAACATTTTGGACACACCTACTCATTCAAGGGTTTTTCTTTATTTTACTATTTTCTACATATGAAATAACACATTTGGAATCATGTAGTAACCAAAAAAAGTGTTAAAATGTATTTTATATTTGAGATTCTTCAAAGTAGCCGCCCTTTGTCTTGATGACAGCTTTGCACACATTTTGGCACCATCCCTACGGTGAAGCATGGTGGTGGCAGCATCATGCTGTGGGGATGTTTTTCAGCGGCAGGGACTGGGAGACTGGTCAGGATTGAGGGAAAGATGAACAGAGAAAAGTACCGAGAGATCCTTGATGAAAACCTGCTTCAGAGCGCTCAGGATTGGGGCGGGGCGAAGATTTACCTTCCAACAGGACAACAACCCTAAGCACACAGCTAAGACAACGCAGGAATGGCTTCGGGACAAGTCTCTGAATGTCCTTGAGTGGCGCAGCCAGAGCACGGACTTGAACCTGATCGAAAATCACTGGAGAGACCTGACAATAGCTGTGCAGCGACTCCCCATCCAACCTGACAGAGCTTGAGAGGATCTATAGAGAAGAGTGGGAAAACTCCCCAAATAAAGGTGTGCCAAGCTTGTAGCGTCATACCCTAAAGACTCGAAGCTGTAATCACTGCCAAAGGTGCTTTAACAGAGCACTGAATACATTTCCATTTTTATTTTATTTTTGTTTAAAATAAAATCACCTTTATTTAACTAGGCAGGTCAGTTAAGAACATTTTTTTTTGTACAATGACGGCCTACAACGGCCAAACCTGGACGATGCTGGGCCGCCCTATTGGACTCCCAATCACTGCCGGTTGGGATCTGAATACTTATGTAAATGCAGCTGTTGGCAGGTCAGCTGATGTATGTATAGGCTGATGACCATAGAGAGGGCACAGCTGCAGTAGCTGAACAGAGCTGAGAGAGGAGGCCCAGACCCTTCACTGTGCTTGTTTACCATCTCCTCCATCTCAGTAGACCGTTCAAGGTACATTCCAGCAGGGTGGCGAGCTCCAAGGACTGCTCCAATACAGATACTACAGGAACACTTGAAATGCGGTTTGGTAAAAGTAGTCGTGGTAAAAGTAGCTGGATCGTTCCACCATTTCAGTTCCTTTTGAGTAGTGTAACTTGGTCAAAAGAAACTATTGATTTCACCAAATTTAAAATTCTGTCATAAAGAGCACCTGCAACGTAATAAAAACATGTTTTCCCATCTTGAGAGGTTAAATAAAATAAAGTAACAGGGTTGATGATTTCATCTTAAATCAGCCCAAAATCCCCTTGTGACAGGGGGAATGGAAGCTTGTTGTGTACAACAGGGAGTAGCAATTAAATGCAAACTTCACAAAAAAAACATTCCTGCCTGTCTATCTATGGGTAACAGGGTTGATGTGCTCTGCTCGACCCGCTCAGTTTTCCATCACAAAACACCAGATAATGGTCAGAAAGAGTAGAACCAGCTCACCTGCTTTCATTCTATGATTTGACTATTAGAATGTTTCTTTTGAAAAAAAAAAGGAATCGTTTCAACATATTAAAAAGAGAGTTCAGTTCACTAACAGGGTTGACCTTTAAATGAGGGACAGATGTAAATGAATCACTAATCACATAAACTCAATAATACTCTTCTGAAATGACTTTGTCAAAGCAACAAAAAAACAGGGTCTTACAATGATGGTGAAAACATGAAGAAATTGTGGGGTTATGTGGCTTATGTTAATGTAAAGTGCAGAATTCTTTAATTATATTGAAAAAAAATCTGATTAATTTAATTCTCCAGGGCACTTAATATAGCAGGCTTTTAAATTCAATATTGGTGCAGAATTTCTACTTAAAATATCTAAGGGATGCAAAAGGCCCTCTTTTCGTGGAACGACCCAGCTGAGAATACTCTACTCACAGTCCAGAAGTGGTGCTAATGATCATGTGAGGCTGCTCTCTTCCACTCATTGGCTTCTATGGATACTGTCTCTGGTTCCTGAAAAACATGAAAAACTCCAATATCTTATCATCATGCCACCATGTTGACATACACTGAGTATATAAACATTAGTACATCAGTCTATTGGTAAATAGCCCACCCTTTTCACCTACCTCATCCCCGTACTGTTTTTATTTATTTACTTTTCTGCTCTTCTGCACACCAATATCTCTACCTGTACATGACCATCTGATCTTTTATCACTCCAGTGTTAATCTGCAAAATTGTAATTATTTGCCTACCTCCTCATGCCTTTTGCACACATTGTATATAGACCCCCCCTTCGTTTTCTACTGTGTTATTGACTTGTTAATTGTTTACTCCATGTGTAACTCTTTGTTGTATGCTCACACTGCTATGCTTTATCTTGGCCAGGTCGCAGTTGCAAATGAGAACTTGTTCTCAACTAGCCTACCTGGTTAAATAAAGGTGGAAAAAAATAAAAAATATAAAAAATTAGGAACACCTGCTCTTTTCATGACATAGACTGACCAGGTGAATGCTATGATCCCTTATTGATGTCACTTGTTAAATCCACTTCAATCAGTGTAGATGAAGTATAGGAGACAGGTTCAAGAAGGATTTTCAAGCCTTGAGACAATTGAGACATAGATTGTGTATGTGTGCCATTCAGAGAGGGAATGGGCAAGACAAAAGAGTTAAGTGCCTTTGAACGGGGTATGGTAGTAGGTGCCAGGCGCAAAGGTTTGTGTCAAGAACTGCAACACTGCTGGGTTTTTCAAGGTCAACAGTTTCACGTGTGTATCAAGAATGGTCCACCACCCAAAGGACATCCAGCCAACTTGACACAACTGTGGGAAGCATTGGAGTCAACACCTTGTAGAAGTCCATGCCCCGAACATATTGAGGCTGTTCTGAGGGCAAAAGGGGGTGTAACTCAATATTAGGAAGGTGTTCCTAATTATTTGGTATACTCAGTGTGCTGTATATGGCATGAAGGATCTAAGACAGGTGAGCAGTATCTGATGCTTCGCTAGTATCAGTCTATGTACAGAACTGCTGAATCACATGCAGAGAGATGGTGGATTACACAGCACACTCATTTCAATAGAGGGAAAAACAGATGCTGGTTTAAAATATGATCTTCACATTGACTGAGAGTGAACAATAATCATTGTTGTAAATGATTGTTGCATGACACACTAGATTCTCGACTACATTAGGCAGCCATGATGTAGAATAAAGTGGAAACAAGTAGTGTTTTACGGCCATTATTTTTATTGTAACAATTACAACCCAAATAAAAATGCAATTCCGCTCATTCCTGGCATGTCGCATAATGCCTGGAAAATCTGGGAATCTTTCAAAGGGGAAATTCTCATTTTGAACGTTTTTTTCCCTTTGCATTTCTCAAGACGAGTGGTCTATTCTGGGCACCGATTCAAAAAACACAGGGGGAAAAAAACCTCTCTCTCCAAATTAGCCGGCGGTTCCTTTTATTGGAGTGGATTCTGTTCTAATTTTAAAGCCTTTTGTAATAAAAGGTCTTAATTATGACCTTGCATTCCAAGTAGCGGTGGTGTAACCAGAGAGCTATTACAGTGAGCCTCCTTCTGGGTGCCCATTAGCCAATAGCCAGGCACTACACCGCTAGTCTCCCACTAGACAGCCTCTCTGCTTTACTGGCAGCCTCTGCGTGTTCCCTCCCAGCCTACCTGGTAACACAGGTAATCAAAGAAGCAGTGAATGCCATGTACTTTGAGGTAACGTCTATAGCGGTGTTGTGTAATTATGTGCGCCCTGGTCATGACTCAGACACGGATTGACTGACAACGGTAGAGCGCTCCTCTGTCTGGTGTAGAATACCTTTTGGAGGTTCCCACTGGTATCACAGGTTGTCAACCTAAGTGTATCCTAAACGACATCCTATTCCCTATATTGCAGTGCTTTTGACCAGAGCCCTAAAATAAGTATGCTATAGTATATAGGCTAGGGAATAGGGTTCCATTTCAGACACAACCCCTGTCCCATGTTGCGGGTGGTGTGGACTGAGGGACTGAGGGCTAGGATGGCTCCAGGCTGATGCCGGGGTGTACTGCAGTCATCAGGGGTGCTTTGAGAGATTTCAGTATGAGAGAAGCCTTCTTTGTGTGTCCTCAAATAACCCAATGTCCCACCCTCCTCTCTGCCTCTCTTTCGCCACTCCACACCACCCTCCCTCCCTCTTGTCGTATCTTCATTGCCTTTCCTCGTTCCCGACTCCTCGTATCGTTCCATTTCGTTCTCCCTCCTTTCTCTTTGTCGCTCTGTCTGTCGTCCGCCTGCCTCTCTCAACCTCTAGCCAACCTTCCACCATTGTTTCTCCTCAGCATCTCTTCTATTAAAGACCCCCCCCCCCCCCGTCTATCACTCTATCACAGGAGTGTCAAAGATAGCGACGGGGTGCAATCCAGCCCAAGGGTGGTTTGATTTAAAAAGTATATATACTGTACTGTATATGATATTTTGGGGGTGGAAAACAAACTCAATATATATTTTTTAATGACTCAAACCAAATGAAAGCTGAGTAGAAAAGATAATGGACCTAAATTCATAGTTTCTTGACTGTGTCCAACTCATTAATAATCAATGAAATGAAAGCTAGTCAGTCAGGGAGCATCAAACATTCACCAAAAACGATGTACAGAGGACTATTTTTTTGCAAACGTTGACGGCATGGAAATACAACACATTTTCAGTGGGGCCCTCCGGACCTCGTTGAAGACTGAAGGCGGCCCGCGTTGAGAAATGTGTTCCACACCCCTGCTCTATTCCATCTATTCAGTCTATCTATCATCATTTCCTTTACAGGATACCCACCCAGAGCACAAAGACAGAAAGTTATGGCTAGCCTGTAGCTATCTTCAGGTTGGTACCTTCCTTACCGCTCCCTCTGCTACAGTTTTCAGATTCATCAGATCCTTTAAAATATCCTACTAGATGTATTTACATTCTAAAATATATTTGATCCAGGGCTTCCGGAGTGACACAGCGGTCTAAGGCACTGCATTGCAGTGCTAGAGGTGTCACTACAGACTCTGGTTCGATCCCAGGCTGTGTCGCGCACAATTGGCCCAGCGTTAGGTTAGGGTTTGGCTGGCTGGGATATCCTTGTCCCATTGCGCTCTTGCGACTCCTGTGGCGGGCCAGGTGCATGCACGCTGACTACAGTCGCCAGCTGTACAGTGTATCCTCCGACACATTGGTGCGGCTGGCTTCCGGGTTAAGCGAGCAGTGTGTCAAGAAGCAGTGTGACTTGGCGGGTTCGTGTTTCGGAGGACGCATGGCTCTTGACCTTCGCCTCTCCCAAGTCCATACGGGAGTTGCAGCGATGGGACAAGACTGTAACTTTCAAAATTGGGGAGAAAAGGGGGTACAAAAATATATATATATATTTGATCTATAAAAAGATATAGGCTAATACTGACATACCTGTACCCCAACCCCACCATCTATCTCTCTCTCACGCTCTCTCTCTTCCTGATGGAGGGAGGGTGGGGTAATCCACACTGGTTGCCATGACACCAGACAGCCCTTGCTCGGTGAAGGGTCGAAGCTTCCTCTCTGGTCTATTTCTTCCACAGAGGAGTGAGTAAGTGAGTGAGAGAGTGGATGAGTGTGTGTGTGTGTGTGTGTATATAGCTCCATTCTTGTGTATCTTATTCCTCTTCTGTTACTATTTTTCTTTTCTTATTATTTTTTTACTCTGCATCGCTGGAAAGGGCTCATAAGCAAGCATTTCACAGTAAAGTATTACACTATTCAGCGCATGTACAATATTGAACCATCATTATTTTAAAACTTCTCAATCAAACTCTGATTTTGCTTATATCTGCATTCCATTTCTTTTTATCATAAAAAAACTCCCTAAGTCCATGCCAATAACAAGCATACCCATAACATGATGCCACCATGCTTGAAAATATTAAGAGTGGTACTCAGTGATGTGTTGTGTTGGATTTGCCCCAAACATAACACTTTGTATTCAAGACAAAAAGTTAATTTATTTTCCAAATTTTTGCAGTATTACTTAAGCGCCTTGTTGCAAACAGGATGCATGTTTTTCAATATTTTATTCTGTACAGGCATCCTTCATTTCACTCTGTCATTTAGGTTAGTATTGTGGAGTAACTACAATGATTTCTCATACCATTAAACTCTGTAACTGTTTTAAAATCATCATTGGCCTCATGGTGAAATCCCTGAGCAGTTTCCTTCCTCTCCAGCAACTGAGTTAGGAAGGACGTCTGTATCTTTGTAAGGACTGGGTGTATTGACCACTGTTATTGAACATGGAATGAATCCTTGCAACTTATTATGTGTGGGGGCGGCAGGTAACCTAGTGGTTAGAGCATTGGGCCAGTAACCGAAAGGTTGCTGGACTGAATCCCCGAGCTGACAAGGTAAAAAAATCTGTCGTTCTGCCCCTGAACAAGGCCGTTAACCCAGTGTTCCCCAGTAGGCAGTCATTGTAAATAAGAATTTGTTCTTAACTGACTTTCCTAGTTAAATAAAGGTAAAAAAAAAAAAAAAAAAACGATTTGTTAAGCACATTTTTACTCCTGAACTTATTTTGGCTTGCCATAACAAAGGAGTTGAATACTTATTGACTGAAGACATTTCGGCTTTACATTTTTTATTAATTTCAAAAAATGTCTACAAACAAAATTCCACTTTCACATTTTAGGGTATTGTGTGTAGATCAGTGAGGCTGTAACACAACAAAATGTGAAAAATGTTAAGGGGTGTGAATACTTTTTGAAGTCACTGTAAGTCATGCCGACACGAGTTAAGTGAACGCAAATGGAATGTATTCCCTTTCTATGTACTTTTCTCTCTAAGCATATTCTGACCTTGAATTTAAGCATGAGAATAGCATGCTATTCACCCACTATTCATTTGGGGCGACAAATATTTTCAATAAGAACAAATATCATTTTTACAGCTATTTAAAGCTGGTGGACCAAAAATGAAAGTTACTTTTGGTTTTGGTCCACCAGCTTCAAACAGCTGTAAAATCTACATTTTCTGTTATTGAAAATATATTTCACAGAGATTTAGATGATACAATGATTCTCTACACTAAACTAAACTGAAATTGAGCGAACAGTGTAGAATTTTTGCAATCAGGAAATGAATGATTTCCACTAGACAGATGCTGCTCCGGCGAAAGAAATCCATACACGAATGAATATCACAGCGAAACCACAACACTGGCACGTAAGTAATACTGTGAAATCTATCATTCCACTATTAGCACCAAATATAAAATGAACATTTTCTGAAATTACAAAGCAAAAATAAAAATAAATCCTTCAATTGATCCCTAATATTCTGGACTGTTCTCTCCATATATTCGATTGACTCTTATTAAAGGTACACCAAATTGAAATGGATGGATTTAGATAAATGTAATAAAAAACCCATTGAATGAAAACTCAAGTTTGAGGGCTTTCAGCAGTTGGGAGGGTTTCAGTGGGAGGGCTTTCAGTGGGAGGGCTTTCAGCAGTTGGGAGGGTTTCAGTGGGAGGGCTTTCAGCAGTTGGGAGGGTTTCAGTGGGAGGGCTTTCAGTGGGAGGGCTTTCAGCAGTTGGGAGGGTTTCAGTGGGAGGGCTTTCAGTGGGAGGGCTTTCAGTGGGAGGGCTTTCAGCAGTTGGGAGGGTTTCAGTGGGAGGGCTTTCAGTGGGAGGGCTTTCAGCAGTTGGGAGGGCTTTCAGTGGGAGGGCTTTCAGCAGTTGGGAGGGTTTCAGTGGGAGGGCTTTCAGTGGGAGGGCTTTCAGCAGTTGGGAGGGTTTCAGTGGGAGGGCTTTCAGCAGTTGGGAGGGTTTCAGTGGGAGGGCTTTCAGCAGTTGGGAGGGTTTCAGTGGGAGGGCTTTCAGCAGTTGGGAGGGTTTCAGTGGGAGGGCTTTCAGCAGTTGGGAGGGTTTCAGTGGGAGGGCTTTCAGTGGGAGGGCTTTCAGCAGTTGGGAGGGTTTCAGTGGGAGGGCTTTCAGTGGGAGGGCTTTCAGCAGTTGGGAGGGCTTTCAGTGGGAGGGCTTTCAGCAGTTGGGAGGGCTTTCAGTGGGAGGGCTTTCAGCAGTTGGGAGGGCTTTCAGTGGGAGGGCTTTCAGCAGTTGGGAGGGCTTTCAGTGGGAGGGCTTTCAGCAGTTGAATTAAATGTATTCAGTGCTCGCAAGCGAACCATGCATGGAAAGCCTGTTATGCACCTGCATAAGGTAAGTCTGAATACCAACAATTTAGAAGTGTGTAGGAAATCCATGCGTAGGAAAGGAGTCTGAATTGGGCCCAAGGTAAATAATAATACACTTAATGTGTCATGCATCAGATGCAGCATGCAACAAAAATGTATCATGAATAAAGTGCAACGCTATCTTACTTCAACACAATGTAATGAGCCTCTCTTGAAATATTGTGTGTAATCATGCTCATCCCATTTACAGTAATGGAGACAACATGCAAAACAGTAAGGGGCCGATTCCAACTCAGGAAATGTACGCCTTTCCTAGGCACACCTTTCCTAGGCATTTCTCAGACTAATAACTTACACAGGTGCGTAATGAGCTTTGCAAGTGTGGTTCCCTTACGCCCTGAATACATTTAATTAAACTGCTGAAAACCCTCCCACTTACTGACCAACAGATTTTCTCATGGAATTGTTTTGTACATTTATCTTAGGCCATCCCTTTAAATGTCAACAGACTAGAATACATAGAGAGAACCGGTTCAGAGTATAGGGATCAATGATAGAATGCCATCTATGCATCTTTGTCTTCGTTTCAGCACCAACTGGTAGATTTAAAAATACTCTAATCTTATAGATTATTTTGGCAAACTTTAAAAGTTAAAAGTTATGTCTATGTCCTCTTTTGTTGGCCTAGTCTTGTTAAATGTTTCTAGAAAGTATCGTTTTTCGTTAAAAGGTGGAAAAAAGTGTACACTAGGTGTTGAACAAAAGTCCTATTAATCCACCCTAATTCTCACTGTTCATGGAACTGTGTGACAAAGGTCCAGTCGTCATGAACCATCGCCAGGCTCCAGGTTTAACCTGCTACTTGTGGTCTGAGTTCCATAATCATTCATAGAGGCTACATGTCCCAACATTAACCTAATATGATCCGGTAATGTTAGTGATCCTCAGGAACAACTACACAGGCGTGACAGAGGAAAGGAAGGTCAACGGAATGGAATGATGCAGAATGTAGACCACAAATGGAAGAAAACTAACACCTAAGTGACAGTTATAAATGTATGTGGGTATTACTGACGATGGTTCCCGATAGTGACTAATATTTAACATGGTAGAAATGGTCAAATAAAACGGAGAAAAGCCCGGGTATATAATTGAAACGTTCTAAAGAGGATACATAAATGCAGCAGGTTCAGCCCCACAGAAGCCTATAGTGTGGGTCTCCAAATTTCATCCACGCAAATTATTATGGCACACAGTTACAATTCTGAATAATGGCACAGCTATTTATAGCCTACTTCACTGTGGAAAAGGGGCCACAATACATTTCATATTAATATCATTTTCAGTTTGCTTCGATGTGACTGGTTTCACATTCGTCTTCCGGGATCATAAGAAAAAAATGATCTAAAACTATTTCTATGTGTATTTACAATTCCCTTCTCCAAGCGGATTACTAATTGATCTAGCTATTATCGATAGCTCTTATCAATTTATAAATGAAAGTGCGTGGAGAATGCTGTTATTTCTATAGGAGAAAATAAGTCGATGCTTTTCAACTTTGAACTGGCAGGTTGGCTCAACCTTGCAAGTAAAGGTGGTGGAATTATTCAAGATCGGAGTCAAGCTCAGAATATGGTGTATCTGTAGACACACCTCCACCACACCTTCATTACTTACATCTCCAAGCCGAGTGAATAGCGGGTGAATAGCATGCTATTCTCATGCTTAAATTCAAGGTCAGAATAAGCACAGAGAGAAAAGTGCATCAAAAGGGAATAATTTTCCATTTATGCACGCTTAACTATGAGTGCAGAACAGCTTGTATTCTAGACTGTATACAGTGTCTCTTCCCCCCACCTCAATCTCTCTCTTTCTCTCTGCCCACCCACTCCCCCACCACTTCTCTTTCTCTGAGTCCTCCACCAACTCCTAGCTAATAAAACCGTCCACTCTAGCTAGCTTCCCATTCATCCCAAGGCTCCAAACCTGATGAATAATTTAGCAGTCTATATTTCCAGCCATCTGCTTCTCTTTGCCTGGCCATCAGTCCTCCTCCTAGTCTACGGACACTGGCTGCCTGCATAGCCTTCAAACATACACATACCTATTCACACCCATAGACATATGCAGTACATAGGCACATTCATATACATTGGCATACATATTCATACTCAGTGTCCATAATTGACTTTAAATGGTGTGCTTCTCATTCGCATAGCGGAGGAAGATAGCCACAGATCATTATAATGATAAAGCCATGACAGCCATGTCATATTTGTATGAATTTATTATACTTCTGTGAAGTAGCTGACTTTTACTCAACATGCAATAAAAGTGCAACTTAAGGGAAATGTACGACAAATGCAGCAATCATAATTTCCCCTCTGTAACGACAATCAAAATGAATCGCTGTCATATGAACACCACCTTAAAGCTAAAACGACTTTCACCAGTCCAAATGCCACTTTCTGGTCATGAACCTGCTGCACTAGCCAACACCCACCAGCAGAGGACAGAGTAACCCCTCTGTCCCCTTTAACAAATTATTCTCCAGAGAGGACCATACCAGGTTCAACGCCATACAATAAAACAGGGTTAGGCTTCTGATCAGTGAGGTTCACGATGACAGCAACAATCATGATCTAAAAACATAATTACATACAATTTGATATTGACACAGCACATGGTTAGGAGCAACTAAAACTGTCGGACATCTTGAAATGACTGTTTAGATGGGGTTGCTGTGCTGTGCTTATTGAAATAGATCATTTGAGAAAAAATCAGATGATGGGAAAAGCTGGGAATCCCTCCCTCCCTCCTTCCCTCCCTCTACTGAACACTGTCCTTTTCTCTGTTAAATTACAGCTCACAGAGATCAAGCCCCTGGTGGAGCGCCAACACAACCAGCCTCTTTGTTCAGGTGAAATTCTTCCCTGGTATCTCCGGCTCCCAAACTCCCGAGCTGCGTTTACTCAGCTTAAAGAAATGAGACGAGTCTTGTAGCTAGCTGCTTGGCGCCCACCCTCTTCCCCAGCCATCTCCATAGACAGAGGATGCGTCCCAAGTGGCACCCTATGTCCTATATAGTGCACTAAAAAGAAAATAGGATGCAGTTTGGGAAGCAACCATAGACAGAGATGAGCATTTAAAGATGCACTTGTAACAGCAAAGATAATCCAGTCGTTCTTCGGGTGCAGGCCTACCCTGTAAACAGGATTTATATGGTGCCGGCATAACGTAGACATACCTGAGGTAATGATATTAGGGATCATAAAAGGCATTCTATAAATGTAACATATGTCTCTGTAGTGTCATAAAACAAAATACCAGGGTAAATTAGGAAATGACAGCACTGGATAAGCCACCGTGCCATGACAGTACCTAAGGAAACCACAGTGAAAACACTTTTGGTTCAGTGAAAAAACCCACATTTGTATATTGTATGAGAGGTAGCCCAGCGGAATGAATGTGTGGCTCACTGTGCTCCCTGCCCTGACAGCTTCCCCACCCATCCCAGACACATTAAATATCAGCCCTCCAGCATCGGCAGTTGTGTGTGTGTGTGTGTGTGTATACATGCATATATCTGTGTGTACACACGTGTGCGAGCGTGCATGTGCGCACATTGGTCTGTGTATATGTACAGTATGTGTGTAGGGGTGGCTTGCTGTATCTGCTAAACATGACTGAGCCCAGTCTGGCTGGCCCAGAAAGAGAGGGGAGGTCAAACATTCATGTTACACTGCCTTTACACACACTGACAGATGCTGTCGGCTTTGATCTAACTTTAGCTGATCCACTCTTGTCTGTCAGTTCGCTGGTGGTGACTGCATGGTCAGGAATCAGCTTAAAGGTTCTGCTTGTCCTGCGCCACAGAAAGATAAGCTATGCAATTTAACACTATGGGGATGCTTTACAATGCTTTACAGCTGCCTTTCAGTGAACAACCAATCGCCCAGGCAGGGACACTACCTTGGTCTCCGTGCCACATAACATATTTCCAGGAACCGCAAGCTACTGTGGTGTGTGTGGCTCTGTGTGGACGTAATGAGGAGTTGTGAGGAGTGACAGTTAAAGAGGAGAGGGGGGAAGAGGGCATTGCACACAATGGGGTTCGCCCGCCACGGAGAGAGCGAGAGAGAGAGAGAGCAGGAAGGAATCTGGCCGCTCTGTTTCTCTCTCCCTCATTCCCTCGCTCTCTGTCTCTCACTGGCTTAAATAGGAGAGGAGCGGCGAGGGGAGAGGAGAGAGAGGAGAGGGGCTAGGCGAGGGGAGAGGAGCTGGCTGCACTCGGAGCACTGCACGGCCAGGCTGAACTGAGTGAACTGCACCAGAGTGTTTGCTGTGAGGTCAGAGAGTCCAACATTCCTCTGGAGCTGTGTGTTTACACTGCTTGGGAGAGAGAGAAAGAGAGAGAAAGAGAGAGAGAGAGAGAGAGAGAGAGAGAGAGAGAGAGAGAGAGAGAGAGAGAGAAAGAGAGAGAGAGAGAGAGGGGGGGGAGAGAGAGAGAGAGAGAGAGAGAGAGAGAGAGAGAGAGAGAGAGAGAGAGAGGGTGGGGGAGAGAGAGGGGGGGGGGGGGCAGGGGGGAATGAGGGGGCTTACAAAACGGGAACAAATCAACGTCCCGTCTCTCTTTGTGCCATACAGTCTCGTACTACTCTAACGCTGAACCAATGCAACACTACCTATCACTTCAACTGGGGTTTTGAATCATCACAAACTTTACATTATCTGTGAAGAAAAGCAACAGGCTGACAGAGTGTTTATTATTTAAAGCCTGGGATCAAGTACAGATTTTTGAACGTTTGCAAGATGTGTGGTTTATTTAACGTTAATAATTTATGTGTTGAAAAGTTGGGAGAAAACTGAAAGGAGCCGAGTTAAGTCTGGTAATCAAACGCATATTTCTCTGTGTCTCTAGAAACACACATGTAAAGGGAACTCCAACAATGGTCAATTCTGCAGAGTGAGTTTCTTCTTCTTTTTTTTTATGTAAAACTCACAAAGTGAGATTCTACATAAAACTAGCTCGGCTTAACAATAGTGAAAACCCCGGAGCCTATGGTAAAACTAGCTCGGCTTAACAATAGTGAAAACCCCGGAGCCTATGGTAAAACTAGCTCGGCTTAACAATAGTGAAAACCCCGGAGCCTATGGTAAAACTAGCTCGGCTTAACAATAGTGAAAACCCCGGAGCCTATGGTAAAACTAGCTCGGCTTAACAATAGTGAAAACCCCGGAGCCTATGGTAAAACTAGCTCGGCTTAACAATAGTGAAAACCCCGGAGCCTATGGTAAAACTAGCTCGGCTTAACAATAGTGAAAACCCCGGAGCCTATGGTAAAACTAGCTCGGCTTAACAATAGTGAAAACCCCGGAGCCTATGGAAAACCCCGGAGCCTATGGAAAACCCCGGAGCCTATGGAAAACCCCGGAGCCTATGGAAAACCCCGGAGCCTATGGTAAAACCCCGGAGCCTATGGTAAACCCCGGAGCCTATGGTAAACCCCGGAGCCTATGGAAAACCCCGGAGCCTATGGAAAACCCCGGAGCCTATGGAAAACCCCGGAGCCTATGGTAAAACCCCGGAGCCTATGGTAAAACCCCGGAGCCTATGGTAAACCCCGGAGCCTATGGTAAACCCCGGAGCCTATGGTAAACCCCGGAGCCTATGGTAAACCCCGGAGCCTATGGTAAACCCCGGAGCCTATGGTAAACCCCGGAGCCTATGGTAAACCCCGGAGCCTATGGTAAAACCCCGGAGCCTATGGTAAAACCCCGGAGCCTATGGTAAACCCCGGAGCCTATGGTAAACCCCGGAGCCTATGGTAAACCCCGGAGCCTATGGTAAACCCCGGAGCCTATGGTAAACCCCGGAGCCTATGGTAAACCCCGGAGCCTATGGTAAACCCCGGAGCCTATGGTAAACCCCGGAGCCTATGGTAAACCCCGGAGCCTATGGTAAACCCCGGAGCCTATGGTAAACCCCGGAGCCTATGGTAAAACTAGCTCGGCTTAACAATAGTGAAAACCCCGGAGCCTATGGTAAAACTAGCTCGGCTTAACAATAGTGAAAACCCCGGAGCCTATGGAAAACCCCGGAGCCTATGGAAAACCCCGGAGCCTATGGAAAACCCCGGAGCCTATGGAAAACCCCGGAGCCTATGGTAAAACCCCGGAGCCTATGGTAAACCCCGGAGCCTATGGTAAACCCCGGAGCCTATGGAAAACCCCGGAGCCTATGGAAACCCCGGAGCCTATGGAAAACCCCGGAGCCTATGGAAAACCCCGGAGCCTATGGTAAAACCCCGGAGCCTATGGTAAAACCCCGGAGCCTATGGTAAACCCCGGAGCCTATGGTAAACCCCGGAGCCTATGGTAAACCCCGGAGCCTATGGTAAACCCCGGAGCCTATGGTAAACCCCGGAGCCTATGGTAAACCCCGGAGCCTATGGTAAACCCCGGAGCCTATGGTAAACCCCGGAGCCTATGGTAAACCCCGGAGCCTATGGTAAACCCCGGAGCCTATGGTAAACCCCGGAGCCTATGGTAAACCCCGGAGCCTATGGTAAACCCCGGAGCCTATGGTAAACCCCGGAGCCTATGGTAAACCCCGGAGCCTATGGTAAACCCCGGAGCCTATGGTAAACCCCGGAGCCTATGGTAAACCCCGGAGCCTATGGTAAACCCCGGAGCCTATGGTAAACCCCGGAGCCTATGGTAAACCCCGGAGCCTATGGTAAACCCCGGAGCCTATGGTAAACCCCGGAGCCTATGGTAAACCCCGGAGCCTATGGTAAACCCCGGAGCCTATGGTAAACCCCGGAGCCTATGGTAAACCCCGGAGCCTATGGTAAACCCCGGAGCCTATGGTAAAACTAGAAACTACTGATATTGCTATTTATATTGATTTGGTTCTGTTTACTATAGTATACAAAAAATACATATTTTCCATCAAACATTCTTCAGTACAATTTAAATCCAAATCACAAAAATGTAATGCTATTTGTTAGTAAATCATTGTAAAAATCAAACCAATTATCAGGTAAAAAATTCCATAAGCATTTCCTTCTTAAAGCTTATTTTCTAATGAAGACACATAGTACAGTAAATAGTTCCTATGGAATAATCTCAACTTTAAAAACTAAAACAACTTTTGTCTTTACAAAATCCTTGCATCAGTATTATAGAAATAGAATGTGTTAAGTATAAATTCTAGATCATGATCTTGACTAAACATGACTGGCTCATGCAACAAAATTGCAATTTTCACTATTAGCTACTACATGATCTTGGCTTAATAATAGGCAGACATATGCCATTCACCATTCATGTACATTGCTCATACTTATTTAAGAAATGTTATTCTGAAATGCATCAAAAAAACAGCTTGGCCAAAGATACAGTTGTTTTATGATAGTGCCCCTCTACCATTAAATCAACCAGACCTCTCTCAGATCTGGGCCTGTGTTCAAAAAGAATTTAATAAATAAAATGACATGGACTCTTAAACTGAGAAGCTTTGTGTAAATGGGTACTGGTCTGCTGTACTGGGACGATCAGAAGTGCAGTTCAACGAAGAGATTTTCATTCACTGAATAAAGATGTTTCCTTTCCCCCTCTCCTGGACAGTCAGACATACTACACTCAGACATACTACACTCTATTCACAGCACACTTCTGCACTGCAGATTCCACAACGCCGAGTACGAACACTTTAGGTAAGAACATTTGGCAACTGAATGAATCTGTCCACTTTTATAAATAACATGTAATATTATCTATTGGTTGAAAGTATTCTCACAATCTCAGAGGCTATAATGAAGAAAGTATACAATTTACTGACTATACACTATAGAATTCTAAAGGGGCGATTTCTACAGTAATCCTACAAAATTCAGCGAGTTAAAAGAATTCGTCATTGTAAAGATTTTTGCTTTATGCTAAATTTCCTACTTTGAAATATATGTTCTATTTAATTGTACTTTTCAATTTGTAAAGTACAAAAGTTTCTCTCTCTCTCTTTCTCCCTCACTCTCTGTCTCTCTCTAGTCTCCTTTAGTTTTCCGTCAAACACTTTTTTTGTGGCTAAATAATCACACAATTTCTCAACAAAAGAAATGGAAAATGTATTTGCCAGTGCTTTACTAGTATATATAACAGGGGTCCCCTCAGAACCAAAGAGTTCAGATTGCTCTTTTTAGGAAGCCTCAGCAATCGTGATAACAAATCACATCCTGTCTACATAAAACAATCAAAATACTAATAAAATCCTAATGATTGATTCCAGAAATCAATCAAGTCTCTGTTTCATCTGCCATGCCATTATGTGCAACCATGATCAGGTTTCTTGACTTATACTATAATGATTTAGAATTACCATTTGAATTGCACACATTGGTTGCCTTTCAGGAAATCGTCACATCTGGCATCTGCTCGAATGTCATTTCAGCAAATCAAACCTGAGTGTTAGACTATTGGTTGTCTGGCATTCAAGACTGTTTAATCAATTTCAGACTGCTGCATATCAACACCAGTTGGTAGGAGCTCAAGTACGCACCCTGACAAAAACAAATCTAATACTGAACTATAGGGGAGGAACACGGCAAAATCCTGATCATTATTTAATACATTTTAAATCTGCTGACGATAGGGTGAGTTACAAAGTTGCTTAGATGGTCTATTTTACATTTCTGAAGCTGAAATATAGGAGATTGAAAAGACATTATACTAGCTTCAGATGACAGCTGTAATGCCACAGTATAGTTTCATTATTGTGGGAGTAGAACTTAAAAACAGTTTTTTAAAGCACAGTCAAAATTGAGAAACAAAAACAACAGCAGCTTATCAAGAACAAACAGGCACCAGACTATCCAAATGAACTGAACCATCAAATTCTCTCACTTTTTTAAAACCATTTTTCATCAGTAAAACAAACATGTATTATTTGTTGAAACATGTCATTCTATTCAGAACAATTTGAGTCAGTACCAAAACCTTCGGCTCTGTAAATATATCAGTTAAGTATTTTAGCTCTGTCCTTCAAGTTATGAACATCTACAGCAATAAAATCAAGTCACAGACAGAGTCAGGAAATGATAGGAGGAAGTGTGCTTTGCTTCCAAAGGTTGAGCTATCCTTCATAGTTGTGTATTCTTTGGTAAAAGTCCTGACGCACAATAACAATATAAAAGATCCAAAATGTCACATTGTGCACTTGTGTGTGACTGGTGGTTGTGTGGATACGTTTACCAACGGCCTCAATTTTGCCTTGCTCTCCGAGCAAACAGAAAATGCTCACTGATTTACTAAACAGAAACATGCACCCTTTAGACCCACGGCCCCTATAGGTGAACGGCTCTAACACTACATTTTAACACTCAATTTAAGGGAAACATGCACTTAAAAAGCACTTAGTAACAACTGACAGGTAAGAGGTAATTAAAAACTATCTTTACCCAGTGGAGAGCTGGACAAGGGGGATGAGCGAGAGACAGAATGAAGAGGTATATGATAAGGTGGAGGATTTGGCAGTTCAGCTACCGGTTAAGGGGATAGGGGACAATGTGAGAGAGAGAGAGGGAGAACTCACTGTGGCCAGACCTCCATTCCTCAGCTCCCCAGGAGGTACAGCCACAGTCACAGCCCCAGCAGCCAGATCTGCAGCAGGGGAGCGTAGCCAGACACCCACCCAGGACACCAGTCCCCCAAACAAACCACTCCGGGAGGGAACCACCGCAAAGGAAAAGGCGGCAGGAGTTTTCCAATGCAGCTGGGCACCGGGCAGCTGCCAAATCGCCGCCACGCTTCTCTTCTTCCTTTCTCTCTCTGTCAATCCCTCGCTCCAGAGCTGAGAGAGGCCCAGGATTGGGAGAGCGGAGGGAGAGAGAGAGGAGAGAGGGAGAGTCAGCCACACAGACACAATAGATAGCCGTGGCTTTGACAATGCCTTCCCCAAACGCCAGAACATTTGCTCCCTCTCCATGACACCCGCATTCAGCCAGACAGACTACGCTGGACACAGACAAAGGTAAGTGCAAAGAAGGATGGAAAGAATGGAGAGAGCAAGCAGGGGATAGCGGAGGGGAAAAAGGGGGTTAGGATAAATGGAAGATTAAGATCGGCGAACTGCACTCACCTTTCGTCCGACTCTTTGTTGTGTGTGTTTCATTAATTTTCCGAAATGTTTCATAGTAATCCATCACAAAGTTTGGGACAGAGTACTGCAACTGTAATGCGATGAGTACTGTTTTGTATTTTCATATGCAGCCTTGCGCACTTTTCAGAATATGGGAAGTGGTTTTTCCCCTGCATGCGGTCATTGTCCAGTCCTAGTTGGAGATTACACAGAAAAGGAAAGGAATGTGAGATAGTCAGCTCAGCTGTTGATGTTTTTCTGTTGTTTGCCCTGAATCCTTCCTGCTTCTCTACACAGTTGCGGCATAAGGACTTTCTTGTCCCCCTCCCTCTCTTTTCACTCACAAGTATAACAGTAAGTATAAGTAGTGCCAATGAGTGTGTGTGTGTGTGTGTGTGTGTGTGTGTGTGTGTGTGTGTGTGTGTGTGTGTGTGTGTGCGTGTGTGTGTGTGTGTGTGTGTGTGTGTGTGTGTGTGTGTGTGTGTGTGTGTGTGTGTGTGTGTGTGTGTGTGTGTGTGTGTGTGTGTGTGTGTGCGTGCGTGCATGTTTGCGTGCGTGCGTGTGTGTGTGGAGGGGGGGTGATTGCGTGTCTGAGTGTGTGTGTGCGTGCATGCGTGCGTGTGTGCGCGTGTGTGTGTGTGGAGGGGGGGTGATTGCATGTCTGAGTGTGTGTACGTACATGAGCGTGGGTGCGTTTGCTTGCGCATACATCCAGTGTGTTTTAATAAGACACTGGGTCAGATGTGAAGACCTGTCTTCAGCAGCTCAT
Organism: Oncorhynchus kisutch; assembly: GCF_002021735.2. Taxonomy (NCBI): domain Eukaryota; kingdom Metazoa; phylum Chordata; class Actinopteri; order Salmoniformes; family Salmonidae; genus Oncorhynchus; species Oncorhynchus kisutch. The sequence continues at coordinate 59,091,564 of NC_034188.2, read as the reverse complement.
TAAACCTCTCACACCAATCATTCAACAGGAGCCTATAGGACATGGGAAACACAGGAGAACAAAGGTAGGGTGCACCCAATAGCACCTCCGCTACGCTACCCGACAGAACAGACCCAGTTCTCTTTTTCTTAAACAATCGCAGCTTGGCTGTGCACTATGGGCAGTAACAATTCCCTTAGTAAGAAACAGACAGTTCTGCCCACTCCACAATATATTGCAGCTACAGGGGCTGTGCATACAGGTGTAGGATCTTAACTTGATCACCTTATTGCAGGATAACTTTCCTGCATAGCAGGAAATGTAAGACATGTAGTGTATTTCGTAATTTTGTCATTTCAGACTTGATTTTCCCTTACAAAAAATGTATCAACCCCAACAAAAATGTCCATTAATTATAATTCCCATAATAATTTCCATTGCCTGTAGCTGCAGGAGTATTTTCCTGACGTAGCAAACTGGCTCAAATTAAGATCCTACATCTGTAGTTTCATATAGACAGACCCAGGCGAGAAAAAAGCTTGTTTTTAACGGTTCAGCAGAGAGAGGAAGCCAGGAGGAAACGTGCAACAAAGCAGGCAGAGGAGGAACCTTTCTAGTGAACTTGGCAAATACTGTATGTGGCAATGGAGGAGAGACTATGGAGTCTTGGCATTTACTGTCTCTCAAAGACTGGGATGTACGATTTGATTAGAAAACTATAATACATACAAATATACAGTAGCCAATTGAAAACAACCTATAATTGAATTAAACATAAATAGCTTATAAATAGTATATCTTATATCTTAAATACAGTACCAGGCAAAATTTGGACACACCTACTTTTTGAAAATATTTTCTATGTTGTAGAATAAAAGTGAAGACATCAAAACTATGAAATAACTCATATGGAATCATGTAGTAACCAAAGTGTTAAACAAATCGAAATATATTTTAAAGTTTAGATTCTTCGAAGTAGCCACCCTTTGCCTTGATGACAGCTTTACACACTCTTAGTATTCTCTCAACCAGCTTCACCTGGAATGCTTTTCCAACATTCTTGAAGGAGTTCCCACATATGCTGAGCACTTGATGGCTGCTTTTCCTTCACTCTGCAGTCCAACTCATCCCGAACCAGCTCAATTGGGTTGAGGTCGGGTGATTGTGGAGGCCAGGTCATCTGACGCAGCACTCCATCACTCTCCTTCTTGGTCAAATAGCCCTTACACAGCCTGGAGGTGTGTTGGGTCATTGTCCTGTTGAAAAACAAATGATAGTCCCACTATGCGCAAACCAGATGTGATGGTGAATCGCTGCAGAATACTGTGGTAGCCATGCTGGTTAAGTGTGCCTTGAATTCTAAATAAATCACAAAGACAGTGTCACCAGCAAAGCACCCCCACACCATCAAACCTCCTCCTCCCTGCTTCAAGGTGGGAACTACACATGCGGAGATCATCCGTTCACCTACTCTGCATTTTAGGAACCAAAAATCTCACATTTGGACTCATCAGACCAAAGGACAGATCTCCAGCTGTCTAATGCCCATTGCTTGTGTTTCTTGGCCCAAGTATGTCTCTTCTTCTTATTAGTGTCCTTAAGTAGTGGTTTCTTTGCAGAAATTCGACCATGAATGCCTGATTCACGCAGTCTCCTTTGAGCAGTTGATGTTGAGATGTGTCTGTTACTTGAACTCTGTGAAGCATTTATTTGGGCTGCAATTTCTTAGACTGGTAACTCGGATGAACTATCCTCTGCAGGATGAACTATCCTCTGCAGTAAAGGTAACTTTGGGTCTTCCTTTCCTGTGGCATCCTCATGAGAGCCAGTTTCATCATAGCGCTTGATGGTTTCTGCAACTGCGCTTGAAGAAACTTTCAAAGTTCTTGACATCTTCCAGATTGACAGACCTTCATGTCTTAAAGTAATGATGGACTGTCATTTCTCTTTGATTATTTGAGCTGTTCTTGCCATAATATGGACTTGGTCTTTTACCAAATATGGCTATATTCTATATACCACCCCTACCTTGTCACAACACAACTGATTGGCTCAAACACATTAAGAAGGAAAGAAATTAGACAAATTCACTTTTAACAAGGCACACCTGTTAATTGAAATGCATTCCAGGTGACTACCTCATTAAGCTGGTTGATAGAATGCCAAGAGTGTGCAAAGCTGTCAACAAGGTAAAGGGTGGCTACTTTGAAGAATCTCAAATGCAAAATATATTTTGATTTGTTTAACACTTTTCTGGTTACTACATGATTCCATACGTGTTACTTCATAGTTTTGATGTCTTCACTTTTATTCTACAATGTAGAAAATAGCAAAAATAAAGAAAAACCCTGGAATGGGTAGATGTGTCCAAACTTTTGACTGGTATCGTATATATCAGTGAAATGCATGTAATCGAAATATTCCATTTGAAGAATGTTACTACAGGGTACAGTCTGACAGTGTGGCCATATCTTATGCATGCAGTTTGTGTACAAATATGATGTGTGTGATGATGGGGTCAGTCTGTCTCCGAAGACAGAGAGAAAGAGGAAGGAAGAGATGACGAGAGGGAGAAAGGGAAGAGACAGGGAGACAGAGATAAATGGAGAGCGCGCGAGAGAGAGAGAGAGAGAGACAGAGACAGGCAGACAGAAAATAAGAGAATGAGATAGAAAGAGAGAAAGAAGGGGAGAGATGGAAAGAGTGAGGGAGGAGGTAGAGTCAAGGCGAGGCCAGGCCAGGCCAGGCCAGGAAGAAATTGGGTGTCTGGTGCACATGCCCAGAAGAATAAGGCTGCTCGACACTTCTTAAGTCTCCACTTGTACTGCATGCATTATTTATATTCCCCACTGCAACTGTCTCAGAGGAAAATTGAGATGTGTCTCTGTCTGATTCATAGCAGCTATGGGCCCTAGCACAGTGCACTGAGGAGCCATTGCCATCCGTTTGATCAAAAACCTAGGGAAAGAGTCTGTTGATGGGGACATCGACTCATATAAATGAGTTATAGGAGGTGTTACCAAACTTGGTTACTTAACGCTGGTATAATGCATTATGATGCGGTTCAAATGCAATGTAATACGTGTCACAAGCATGTATGACCTTCTTAAGATATGTTATTATCATCTCACAATGATCCTGAATAAATAGCAGCCATTTTGAGTCAAGTGACATAGAGGGGTATACCTTTTTATAAGATTTATCATAAGACATTATAAAGGCTCATGCATGTTTACAACAAGTAGGCCTAATGAAGCATTATACAGTGAGTAAATAAAATGTTACCAGTGATAAACTTCTCCACGGTTCTTTTCTCAGACAATCTCTAATCACCAGGGAAGGTGACGGAAACTTTCCGCCCACCTTCTAAAATATGTTAATCCCAATTTAATTAATTATTAGATAATGATCATTCATGAGGATGAGGACATTACAGCAACATTCTGAGAAAACGGAACCTTTTTTTATTAGCATAGCTTTCAGTTGAAGACAACTGAACACAGCACAAGACATGCTATTACTAAAATATCATATAATTTTCATATATGTCATGTATGATGTTCTGTCACATTCTCATCAACAAACTCAAATCACCAAATTACTCACTATGAGTTATGCGACTCAAAAAAAACCATATAAATTCACCCCTGTCTGTATGCTACATCCCTAGGGTACTCCTGGCACATTTATTCATAGTCTGGAAGTGCCCAGAGGTTCTCACCTTTTGGCAATCTGTGGATTCATCAATATTAGGTATTTTGTATAAACCCATCCCATGTCTGCCCACTGTACTACTGCTTAATGATGACTCATCACTGAATTTAACATAAAGGCAGAGAATGATTTGGCTTGCCGCCTTAACAGCAGCCAAGAGATGGTTGCATTACGATGGCAAGCCCCATACACTTTGCCACACCAAATGTACAGTCCCAGTCAAAGGTTTGGACACACCTACTCATTCAAGTTTTTTTCTTTTTCTTTTTACTATTTTGTATGTTGTAGAATAATAGTGAAGACATCAAACTATGAAATAACACATATGGAATCATGTAGTAACCAAAAAACAAATCCAAATATATTTTAAAGTTTAGATCTTCAAAGTAGCCACCCTTTGCCTTGATTGACAGCTTTGTACACTCTTGGCATTCTCTCAACCAGCTTCATGAGGAATGCTTTTCCAACAGTTTTGAAGGAGTTCCCTCACATGCTGAGCACTTGTTGGCTGCTTTTCCTTCACTCTGCGGTCCAACTCATCCCAAACCATCTCAATTGGGTTGAGGTTGGGTGATTGTGGAGGCCAGGTCATCTGATGCAGCACTCCATCACTCTCCTTCTTGGTCAAATAGCTCTTACACAGCCTGGAGGTGTGATTTGGGTCATTGTCCTGTTGGAAAACAAATGGTAGCCCCACTAAGCGCAAACCAGATGGGATGGCGTATCACTGAAGAATGCTGTGGTAGCCATGCTGGTTAAGTGTGCCTTTCTAAATATATCACCGACAGTGTCACCAGCAAAGCCCCCCCACACCATAACACCTCCTCCTCCATGCTTCACGGGGGAATCACACATGCAGAGATCATCCGTTCACCTACTCTGCTTCTCACAAAGACATGGGGGTTGGAACCAAAACTCTCAAATTTGGACTCATCAGACCAAAGGACAGATTTCCACCTGTCTAATGTCCATTGCTCATGTTCCTTGGCCCAAGCATGTCTCTTCTTCTTATTGGTGTCCTTTAGTAGTGGTTTCTTTGCAGCAATTTGACTATGAAGGCCTCATTCACGCAGTCTCCCCTGAACAGTTGATGTTGAGAGATGTCTGTTACTTTAACTCTGTGAAGCATTTATTTGAACTGCAATATCTGAGGATTGTAACTCGAATGAACTTATCCTCTGCAGCAGAGGTAACCCTACCTTGTCACAACACAACTGAACTACTCAACGCATTAAGGAAAGAAATTCCACAAATGAACTTTTAACAAGGCACACCTGTTAATTGAAATGCATTCCAGGTGACTACCTCATGAAGCTGGTTGAGAGAATACCAAGCATGTGCAAAGCTGTCATCAAGGCAAAAGTTGGCTACTTTGAAGAATCTCAAATATAAAATATATTTAGATTTATTTAACACTTTTTTGGTTACTACATGATTCCATACGTGTTACTTCATAGTTTTGATGTCTTCACTATTATTCTACAATGTAGAAAATAGTTAAATAAAACCCTGGAATGATTAGGTGTGTCCAAACTTTTGACTGGTACTGTATATATTTATGGACATAGTTCAATATGAACTGTCAATTTCTCGACTGCATGGTGCAAAATCCGAGAATATTAACATATGGACGACAGCATTTGGCAGTGTAAAATCATTACTTTAAGATATGTACTGAAGTAAGCAGGTCCTGTGGGTGGGATGTGGAGGTGGAATGAATGTATTTGTGTATTGTCTGTTGGTTTGTTGTTTTTTGTTAGTCAGCTAAAAAATGTATCAAAACTTGATCACAAAAAAAAGTATGATGTTGTAGCGAAACCACAGGTCTGTGGTTGAAGTCTCATAAAGCAACTGCTCTAAACATGAGTAGTCCAGACAGGACAGAAGCTGTCTGTGGAGAGGGATTTTAGTGGATACTTTGGTAGAAAAGGCAGGGGAAAAATACCCCCCAAAAAAGAGAACAAATCTCCTTTTTGGCTGTTCAAATCCTTCAATAGGAGAGTTCATTCAGAGTTCGCTCACAAGTCGACAAAAAACAACAACATTCTTCGTAAACATAGCATGGGTGGAAATTGACTTGGTGCATCCTTAATGAATGAAATACTAGCTTTTTGAATGGGATCATTTTGAGCCAGCAAATAAAAGCTTAGCTGAGTTCGAAAACACCAAATCACCTGGAGGCACTTTATAACTGAGTGTAATTAAAGTGATACATCACAACTAAACAAGCCTCATTTCTTTACAACAACCTTGTATCTCTCACAGGCAGACATTTGTCTTTGCACCAAGGAGACAAAAGCACTGCAATAATTAGCATGAAAACAAAGATGGGCGTCGGTGTGGTGGTAAACGAGCAGTGAGCTCATGGAGTGTTGACCACCTTCCAGATGTGCTGATCAATACAGTGTCTTTTGACTGGTATCGACACACAGCACCATGTGTGAAACTGTACAGCCGTGGAGCCGTGCGGGCGTTCTGCATTCAGAGCATGCAGTTCTCCCTGCAGTGGCGAGAAGGAGTAATAAAAATGGTGGGTCCAAGTCCAGGCTTCAGAGGAGAGCAGCACATCTGCAGCCAGCCAAAGCGGACTGTGGTCGCCGGTGTGTGTGTGTGTGTGTGTATGTGTGTGTGTTTGTGTGAGACGCACTGTGTGTGCAGGGCTATCAATCACACCCACCATAGGCCCTTCACCTACGCATACGTGCGCATGCACACACATGCATGTGTGCACATGCATACACACACACGCATACACACACGCATACATACACGCATACACACACACACTCTCTCCCTCGTATAAGACTAACACACACAAACACAAATGCAATCTCTTATCTCCTAACACACACACACAATCATGCACTTAGTGTCACTGCAGTCAGATTGATTAAAGTGAGAGAGGGATCAGGCTTTCCTTTGCATTTCTGCACTTATTAATTCATTGACTAACTCAGGCTGACGTGCTTGGGGAGAGAATCCAGTTAAGTGTGTGGGAGCCATTAAAGCTACACCCAGAGACATACAGTAGACCACTGTTCTACAGAATGCCTCTGTTTTGATGAAAGAATGAGGTACTTTTGATCAAAGAGCAGCAGTAGCTTTTCACATTTGAAAAATGAAAGCCTGTATTCCATACAGAACTCACAAACGCATGTGTCTAGTAGGTTCTGGAGTAGGCATGCAATCTCACAGAGCTTCTTTGCAATCCAGTAGAAAATCAATTCACTTCAGTTTTCATCATATATCTTGACGCTGGTCCTCACAAGTGTACTTAAAGACGTAATCCTTAGATGCACTTCATTTTACAGCAATGACATACACTACCTTTCCAAAGGTACGGTAGACTCTTCTATGTGATTTCAATGCTGCATGTGAAGTGACTGAGATATGCAACATAAAGATGCCACAGTACATTCTAGGTTGGCATCCAGATCTTAAGACTAATGACTGCAATTCACAGATACCCCTTGTCTAGGCCCGACAATTGACATCGACAGTAAAATATCTAAGCAATACTGGAAATAGACAATGTTTTTGATGGACACCATTCTTTTGAAGACAGAGGCATGTCGAGTGAAGTATACAGACAGACAGACAGACAGACAGACAGACAGACAGACAGACAGACAGACAGACAGACAGACAGACAGACAGACAGACAGACAGACAGACGGGCAGGCGGGCGGGCGGGCGGGCGGGCGGACAGACATATCATAAACACTGTAAAAATAACTCTGCTATTTTCCCTGTGCGATGCTCCTGTCCTTGCTATCGCTGCTTACTATGCATCCTCTCTTGCTACAAACAACCTGACAAATAGCTGGAGCCAGGATGAGTTACAATGTCACCAGCAGTCTACCAGCAATGAACCGAATGACCGGCCCTCTGCTTCACTATCTGTGTCCTGTGTCTCTAATGTTCAAAACCCCATCGGCAACAAACAAATCACACCTGTTCCCTGTTAAATTACCACCAGTAGCTAGTTTTGGGATTGGGGAGGAAACCTGATATGAGCCCCTGAGGCGCTGTACAAGGTGAGGCACTATATTTGAGCAGAGCCCTGGGAATAGGGAGCCATTTGGGACTCATCCCTAGACCTGTTGGTGTTGCTTTATTATGTTCACACCAAATACAAACATATACATACGAGCAACAACTTACAGACGCACACAAACAACGATCTCCTCTGCCCAGACCCGCATGCTCACACCCCCATCCCTAGTGCCTGCATTATGGTTTGCCACAATGGCCTTAAATGTTGATGTTGCTTTAGAAAGCACATATTCATGCAGTATCTACTCAGAGATATAATGAGAGGAGGGTGACTGTCACTGATTATCTCTCCCTTCCCACTAAACATATGATAAAACATGAGGGGGAACCAGCCCATGCCCACAGGCCTCCAGGCTCCTCTATCCCGGTGACAGGCAGGGAGAGGAGACCAGGACCCACACACTCCTCAGCCCCGGCTGGTGCTGTAGTAGCACCCACCGCTGCCCCACATTCCTCTCACTTAACTGGGGCAGCTGGGGCTTAGCTGAAACTCATTTGGCAGCCAGGGCCCTGAGAGAGATGGCTGGGGAGGAAACAGAGGAGGAGGAGGAGGAGGAGGGAGGTGTACGGCTGGAGCTCCAGACATAAATAATGACCTGTCACGAAAGCGATCGTGTGAGTAGCAGTCATTTTTGGTGAAATTAAAAAAATTGTCCTGGAGATTAATAGCTCTCTCCGTTTCTCTCCTTCACTTGGACTGATGCTTTCAGAATGGCTGCTGCACATTGAGACAGCTGAACATGTTGAATATGGAGCACACAAGATGGACGCTAAACGATCTGGTATGATAGGTCTTATGAGTGGCAAGGACCTATTATCTGAACGAATTACACAAGAAAAATAAGCCATTACACATACCTACACGGACACACACACAGTGTAAAGGCTATATATAAAATCATATTGATTTACTTTGATAACATTCCTAATTTTATCAACCTAGCCCTTCCTCATCTGTGTGTGGTGTTATCGTCTTATGAAAAGAGGTGAATATTATATGAACAACTTGTAAGTTGGTCCTGAAGGGACTCTTCAGTATTTAGTATTTAGTGAGCTGATAGAAGTAGTGTTTTATTCACAGTGCTGTGGCTTCATGCCCTGAGGTGTGATGTTGTGTGTGAACGTGTGATGCTGTGTGTGTGTGTGTGTGTGTGTGTGTGTGTGTGTGTGTGTGTGTGTGTGTGTGTGTGTGTGTGTGTGTGTGTGTGTGTGTGTGTGTGTGTGTGTGTGTGTGTGTGTGACTACAGTTGAAAATTAAACTGCTGGAGAGAATTGTTGATTAATGTGCAAATACATGAAACAAAGTAAAGGAAGTAGTGTATTTGTGGCTGTGTGTGATGCTGGTCTACAGATGGCAGCTGTGTTGGGGCCCACCTCAGGGGGGTTAGACCAAACCACAGTCCACACAGGAGAGAACACCAGTCATTCCACAACGTCCTCCGAGGCAGATTCGGTGTTCTTTGCCGCTCACGCCCTATGACAAAACAAACAGCATTTGTGATGTTTGGCTCGCCGCTAGGATTTCAGAAAAAAATATATACATAAATCTTTCCCTGTCTGTCTCGAGTCTCGCTGCCCAACTGCTGTCAGAGAGTTGTGGGTGTCGAGATCAGCTCAACCTCCCCCCAACTGACTCCCTCAGGACAGGGGAGGTTTGTTATTTATTTTTAAGAATACCGCTAGTTGACTTTTCTTTCCATTCCCACTGTACTTTGGGTTGGGCGAGTGTAAACATTCCAGAATCGTATGTAGCACACTGCTCACACAGTGGTGTAAAGTACTTACTGTAAGTCAAAATACTTTAAAGTAAGACATAAGTCATTTTTTTAGGGTATCTGTACTTTACTATTTACAGTATAATTTTGACAACATTTACTTTTACTTCACTACATTTTCGCTGACACCCAATAGTACTCGTTACATTTGAATGCTTAGCAGGACAGAAAAAATGTCAACTTCACCACTTATCAAGAGAACATCCCTGGTTGTCCCTACTGCCTCTGATCTGGCAGACTCAAATGCTCAAAAAACACAAATGCTTCGTTTGTAAATGATGTCTGAGTATTGGAGTGTGCCCCTAGCTATCCATGAAATGAAATAACTAAAGAATTGTGCCATCAATTTTGCTTAATATAAGGAATGTGAAATGACTTACACTTTTACTTTTGATACTTAAGTATATTTTAGCAATTAATATTGACTTTTGATACTTAAATTAAAACCAAATACTTTTCTGTACTTTTTCCACCACTGCTCACACAGAGAATGCCAAGCGTGTGCAAAGCTGTCATCAAGGCAAAGAGTGGCTACTTCGAAGAATGTCAAATATAAAATATATTTAGATTTTTTGTTTAACACTTTTTTGGTTACTACATGATTCCACATGTTATTTCATAGTTTTGATGACTTCACTATTATTCTACAATGTAGAAAATAGTCAAAAGAAAGAAAGACGCGTGAATGATTAAGTGTGCCCAAACTTGTGACTGGTACTGTAATCAGAAATACAAAGAGGTGTTGTGTAAATGACAACAGACAGTTAGGAATAGGCTATTCTACAGAAGAGACAAAGACCCTTTAAGCTTTGTCACTATGATAAGTCTGCGGCAAGCATTTGTCAGTGATAAGCCTGCAATTGGTATCTTAAAGGGTTTCATCAATATTAGTTCAACAAAAAATTGTGCAATCAATTCACAGCAATAGCTTTATAAAACCAACCAGTATGGGTGGAGTGGAAAAAATAGATGACCTCGAATATCTGGATATCCCTTAAAATAGAACATCAACAATAAATTACGTCAAAAACACTGTCAAGAAGTCGCACTAGTTTTACTCTGCCAACTTCAGATTAGCGTTCAAACCTTTTCCGCTAAGATGATGAATATTGTTTTGTGGAGCTGCCTAGATTTTGTTTTAGCGAAGGAGGTGATGGCGAACAAGAAAATAAACATTCAACATCTTTTGGCTGGGCAGCCTTGTTTTCCTTCCAATTAAACTTTTATGACACCATTCAGTCATTTAACTTCTCAACTCCTGACTTACACAAACACGGGTGCTACTGTATATCACTATATTATTGACAGACACCACTAGCGTAGCCGCAGGGAAAATGCCGTAATCAGTTCCTGTTTCAGCAGACCCAGAGGCATGGGCAGTAATTAATGGAGTTAATGTTTCCCTACTGAGGAAATCTCTGATTACTCAAGGTAACACAGAGAATGGACTCTATTCATAAAACTCTTGCTGTTCTCCTAAAATGTAAGTATTACCTAAACAACTACTTTTCCAAAACCACCATATATATGCCCCAACCTTCAGCTGATTGCCTTTCCAACTACATACACTGAAATACCACATGTAATTTGCCTGTTTTAGCCACGGGCGAAAAATAATTATAAATGTCTCTTGCATATAGGCCATGAAATTATGACGCAGTTTCTGAAAATGACCCACAATTGCGAGGCTTGGCAAAGTGGTTAATCATGTTTACAAAATTCCCGAATCTCAGTGCAAGAGACATGACTGCAGTACCTGGTTCAAATCCAGGCTGCATCACATCTGGCTGTGATTGGGAGTCCCGTAGGGTGGCGCATAATAGGCCCAGCGTCATCTGGGTTTGGCTGGTGTAGGCCATCATTGTAAATAAGAATTTGTTCTTAACGGACTTGCCTAGTTAAATAAAAAATACATTTAAAAAAGCTAACTTGGGCCTCCCGGGTGGCGCAATGGTCTAAGGCAGTGCTGGCTGTGCCGTCAGAGACTCTGGGTTCGAGCCCAGGCTCTGTCGCAGCCGGGCTGCGACCGGGAGGTCCATGGGGCGATGCACAATTGGCCTAGTGTCGTCTGGGTTAGGGAGGGTTTGGCCAGTAGGGATATCCTTGTCTCATCGCGCACTAGCAACTCCTGTGGTGGGCCGGGCGCAGTGCACGCTGACCAGGTTGCCAGGTGCACAGGGTTTCCTCCGACACATTGGTGCGGCTGGCTTCCGGGTTGGATGCGCACTGTGTTAAGAAGCAGTGCGGCTTGGCTTGGTTGGGTTGTGTTTCGGAGGACGCATGGCTTTCAACCTTCGTCTCTCCCGAGCCCATATGGGAGTTGTAGCGATGAGACAAGATAGTAACTACCATGAAATTGGGGAGAAAAATGGGGTAAAATAAAATAAATAAATAAAAAGCTAGTTAATGACAACCGATCAGAAATGAAATGTTTACAAACTCCTAACTTCATGCAGAAGATGTTTAGTGGCCTAAGTACATTGCTAAATAAAAATTCAGGAGCTCAAAATATCTATTTTGTTACTGTATCTGGTGACTTCTTAGAGTCCCCTTAAATTCTATGGATCCACAAGCATCCACAGAACAACTGATCATCCCTAATCTGCTGTTTAGCTACTGTTCTAACTTTCCTTTTACTAAATAATAATTACAAAGTCAATGGACCTTTGTCTAAAGGTCCAACATATCCCTAATAGGTTCACCTTGGCAGCTCTAGAGCTTAAAGCCCAGCTCCAGACTCCTACCCCAACCCCAAGCCCTAGACCCCAGCCTCTGCATAGCTTCAGCCCAATGTCAAACCCCAACTCAACCCAAACCTCAAAATCAGAACCAAATCAGCAGCCCAAGCCCAAACTCAGGCAAATCTAGAAAAGCCAAAAGCCAGCCCAGACCAGACCAGACCTGCTCCTTCCCCAGGTGGTCAGCCCCAGCCTGTAAAGCCAGCCCAGACCAGACCTGCTCCTTCCCCAGGTGGTCAGCCCCAGCCTGTAAAGCCAGCCCATGCCCCAGCCTGTAAAGCCAGCCCAGACCAGACCTGCTCCTTCCCCAGGTGGTCAGCCCCAGCCTGTAAAGCCAGCCCATGCCCCAGCCTGTAAAGCCAGCCCAGACCAGACCTGCTCCTTCCCCAGGTGGTCAGCCCCAGCCTGTAAAGCCAACCCAGACCAGACCTGCTCCTTCCCCAGGTGGTCAGCCCCAGCCTGTAAAGCCAGCCCAGACCAGACCTGCTCCTTCCCCAGGTGGTCAGCCCCAGCCTGTAAAGCCAGCCCAGACCAGACCTGCTCCTTCCCCAGGTGGTCAGCCCCAGCCTGTAAAGCCAGCCCATGCCCCAGCCTGTAAAGCCAGCCCAGACCAGACCTGCTCCTTCCCCAGGTGGTCAGCCCCAGCCTGTAAAGCCAGCCCAGACCAGACCTGCTCCTTCCCCAGGTGGTCAGCCCCAGCCTGTAAAGCCAGCCCAGACCAGACCTGCTCCTTCCCCAGGTGGTCAGCCCCAGCCTGTAAAGCCAGCCCATGCCCCAGCCTGTAAAGCCAGCTCAGACCAGACCTGCTCCTTCCCCAGGTGGTCAGCCCCAGCCTGTAAAGCCAGCCCATGCCCCAGCCTGTAAAGCCAGCCCAGACCAGACCTGCTCCTTCCCCAGGTGGTCAGCTCCAGCCTGTAAAGCCAACCCAGACCATACCTGCTCCTTCCCCAGGTGGTCAGCCCCAGCCTGTAAAGCCAGCCCAGACCAGACCTGCTCCTTCCCCAGGTGGTCAGCCCCAGCCTGTAAAGCCAGCCCAGACCAGACCTGCTCCTTCCCCAGGTGGTCAGCCCCAGCCTGTAAAGCCAGCCCATGCCCCAGCCTGTAAAGCCAGCTCAGACCAGACCTGCTCCTTCCCCAGGTGGTCAGCCCCAGCCTGTAAAGCCAGCCAATGCCCCAGCCTGTAAAGCCAGCCCAGACCAGACCTGCTCCTTCCCCAGGTGGTCAGCTCCAGCCTGTAAAGCCAGCCCAGACCATACCTGCTCCTTCCCCAGGTGGTCAGCCCCAGCCTGTAAAGCCAGCCCAGACCAGACCTGCTCCTTCCCCAGGTGGTCAGCCCCAGCCTGTAAAGCCAGCCCAGACCAGACCTGCTCCTTCCCCAGGTGGTCAGCCCCAGCCTGTAAAGCCAGCCCAGACCATACCTGCTCCTTCCCCAGGTGGTCAGCCCCAGCCTGTAAAGCCAGCCCAGACCAGACCTGCTCCTTCCCCAGGTGGTCAGCCCCAGCCTGTAAAGCCAGCCCAGACCATACCTGCTCCTTCCCCAGGTGGTCAGCCCCAGCCTGTAAAGCCAGCCCAGACCATACCTGCTCCTTCCCCAGGTGGTCAGCCCCAGCCTGTAAAGCCAGCCCAGACCAGACCTGCTCCTTCCCCAGCCTGTAAAGCCAGCCCATGCCCCAGCCCAAAGCCAATCCCATTGGGGAATTTCAACAGACTTTCATTTCACTTCTGGCTTCTGTCCAGGCAGCTTGAGCCACAGCCACACAAAGGACCCAAGTTTCAAGTTGAACGTGAGAACCACCTCATCTCTTGACCTCTATTAGCATATGAATGGTCCAGAAAGGAACTGAAAGCAAAGAGAGATGAGGGAAAGGGAGAGTGACCGAACACAGCTCAGAGTGTGCCCTTGGCCGACTCTCCTCCTCAGTTTCAGTTACTGTGAAAACAAACTATGCCCTTTCATACAGATCTCTTTACAGGGTGACACGCTCTGACAAAGAGCTACGCCCAAAAACATGTTGCTCCAACATTGCGCACACATTTTGGGAAATATGATTGGATACACAAAAACATTGCAAAGGCTTTTTTCTCACTGTCTACATGTCTGAAATGTGGTTAAATTGATCAAATGAAATGTATATTGGGGGAAAACATCTGCGCAAAGAGCATACATTTCCTATAAAGAAAGAGCCTATTGACTATAATATTCAATGCATCTAAATCAAATTCATGGCAGTTCAGTTGCTCTTATTTTCAGTTGTGTTAATAGGTGTAAAGCTATGCTGAAAAAGGCCAACCCATACCTGGTGTAGTCTTTTACTGTGAGAGACTCATTGGATAATCTGCCTAGCCAGCAGTCCCCAGGTTGGCACTATTCATTGAGTTTATCTGGGAGCGGGGAGGGGAGTCAAACACACTGACCTTACTCTCAGTCCACTAACAAAAGGGCACGCTCTCTCTGCCCTCCGCTCCAGCTGGTTAGAGGAAGAAATAGAAAGGTAGGTGAAGGAGTAGAGGAGGACCGGAAAAGAGGGGGAGGGAGACTAACTCATCAAAGAAATTCTATCAATACAAGTGGGGTCCAATGTGATAAGCAAAACAGTTCTTTCGGACACCAATGACAACCACAATGCCCATGTGTGGTAACAATACATCCAACAGTGTTACAAAAAAATGCGCTGACCCAACCTTAAGTGGCAGGAGTAGGGAGAGGAAGAAATTACAGCAGAGGTGTGGACTCCAGTTACATGACATGGACTAGAGTCTGACTCATCACAAATTTGATAACTTGAGACTCAACTTGATAGAAAAGAAAATAATTTCAGACTTGAAGACTCAGGACTTTGACTTGATACTGATGACTTGAAATGATTTGTGGATTACTCTCCACGCAACCAGATACTGTAGCTGCAGCATCGCATTTGCAAATAGTTTTTTTGCAACAGATTTGCGAGTGAAACGCACACTCGGCCCTCTGATTGGACCAGCAAACTGTCAATCAACACAGGTCGGGTGAGCTAGCGAAGATTGCTGATTGGATCGGGTGCAGCGCAAACGCCAAATTGTAGGGAGAGAGGATTGCCATAAATAAATATGCAGCTCTATAAATTGTTTGGGGATCAATAATATGAACTGTTTAATTGGCAAGCTCACCAGCAATGGGTCATCAAGCAACAATTACTGGTCTTTTGGTATGTCAAAATTGCTTGAAATGTATCATTTACTTATGAAGAATTTGGAATTTGTTGTTAAAATTTATTATTGAAATGTGTTGTAAACCAAATAATGAAAAGGGCTGTATGGTAGCCTTAATAAATAGACACATATTTGTAGTCATTGCACATATAGATTCTTTTTCTTACTTCACTTGAGACTTCACTTGATAAAAACATGTGACTCGACTCGACTTGCTCTTAGAATGCACAACTTGGATTTAACTCAAAGCTCGACCCATTCTACTTGGGATTCAAACTGAAATTATAGTGGCAGGCAGGAAGAGGCATATGAACGTCAAAGACATTGGCTGCTGTGGACATACAGTATGTTATATTATGCTTGGCCTGCCAGTCCTCAACATGAAACAAAGCTCTGTAAATCTGTTCTCCGTGTGTCCATTATCCACCTCTCTCTCTCTCTCTCATTTCCCCCTCCTCACTTTGTCTGCCAGCTACACACCACTCCTGTATAATTTGTTATTTTCTTCATATTATTGTCAGAGAAGTGAGAGCAAGAGAGTGAGCTGCCAGGAGAGGCAACATTTCAAAGGCACGATGCGGAAAAAAAATCACATATTATCTAGCTGCTATCTTATTCCATTGTTGGAAAACCACCAGTATCTTTATACCCAGACAAGCACCCGATTCTCACAAACACCTTTAGTGGCACAGAAAAGTATTTCCGTCCGTCTGTCCGAGGTAGATTATGTCCTGTGAGATGTGAGTAGACAGGGCTAGGAGGAGCATCCGTCTGTGCTGTGGCATTATTGCTCTCCTCCACTGCTTTTATCATCTCCACAAATCTCCACTGTCTGAGCCCCAGCCTCCCCATAAAGAGCCAACCTGTGAGTATCACCGAAAGAGAGAGAAAGAGAGAGAAAGAGAGAGAGAGAGAAAAGTAGTAGCCCGTACCCAGACACATCCATCTCACACGCCTCTGTCTGGAACAGACAGACGGACACGCCTGGTATATACTGTAAGCTACAACTGAGATTTGAACTTTATAATATTGATCAGAAACATCCAATAGTATAACATTTTAGACCCCAAAGACTCATTGTCTTGCAGAAAAGCACATTTTGAACACTTGGACTGGTTATTACAGTGCAGAATCACTGGTATGAGGATGTTACATGGCAAGCTACAGTAGTACAGTGAAAGGGAAATAGCAGATAATAACAGAAGAGAGATTGGTGGATTGATACAGGGTTCAGAGGAAGTGCATTGCCACAGGATCTCTCCAGTGTCAGTCAATCAAAAAGACTGAGCTCTCTGAAAATGAGAATCCACACAGATAAGTGACCCAGGTGCCGCCAAAGATTGTTTCGTCTCGCACAAAGCCGAGATAACTCTTACACAACGTGAACCGCAACCAAGAACATTGGACACAATCTACATCAAACGACTGTTGAAAACTACCTATCGCTGTATTGTGTGCGTCAAATATGTCCACCTTCAGTTAGCAAGTAGGCCTACAGGCTACTCTTAGTGCAGTATCACCTTTATGGATAAAACACATTTGAGTCAATAACTAAAAATGGACCAATATTGACCTCCAATAAAGCACAATGTTCTGTGTTTATGTATCCTCTGTGCAGGCATGCCGTTAGCTTTATGTCAACAGACGACTGAGTCCTTTTACCCCGTATTCATAACACAGCCCTGATGTCACTGAGATAACCTTAAGTAACCACTGACGTGGATCTGCTAGCTAGACCAAACACAAGGCTTGAGTTGACACATAGAATGTACTTTGCCCAAAGACGGCTAACTTGAAACATCTTAAAACATTCACAACTATTTCTTCATGCCATTTTGAGTCAGTTTGAACTTTTGAACAGTGAAATATCACCGCAAATATCCCTTTTTTCCATGTCATTCTGAGTCACTTTTGACAGTTGGATTCATAGTCTTCAGTCAGTTTCTTATGATTCCCCATTCAGTTCTGCCAAGGCTATTCAACTATTCCTCTGGCAGTGACAGATGGCCAGGGAGAATCATTTGATCACTTCAACAGTATATGACATATTTCTTCATTTGGCATCTCTTTACAAGGCACATTTAACTGGACAAGGAACTAACACTGTCCGTTCTCTAGCCTCGCTCCCACTCACCCTCTCATTAAATGGTCCTCCAGACAGTGACAGCGACTGTGTCAGATTGGAGACTTGCCATGCAGCTCATACTGAAATAAATATAATCCACTCCACCTTCCCACCTATGAGCCTCTTTATACCCTTCAATATCATAATCACACAACAATTTTCTGACAAGCATCAGAAAACATGTTTCAAAACATTGAACAAACCCCCTTGAGGTTGCAATTTGAATATCAGCCACTTGTACAGAGATTCAGGACTCCCTAGACGGGATACCTCAGTATCTGCCCATCTAAGCTCTCATCACCATGGTGATTGTTAGGATCACCATGGTGACGATAGGCTGCCCTGCTCCCATCATGCATCTGTCTACCCATCATGCCCTAGCCTTTGTCCTCTCCCCAGGAGAGATGTGGCAACACCCAGAGGAGTGGCATTAGATTGATGCATCTATTTCCAACCATCATACAAGCCCTAGTCCCAATGACTGGAGGTCAATAGTCATTGGAGCGTTTCAATGTCCCTCACCCTGGGACTAAAAAGTAACAAACAACTAAATGTGACAGGGAGCCGAAGGGAGTTGACAAGTTCACAGCTCTTTCAGAGAACATGGCTTCATACTGCTTGATGGATCCTGGGCCTACAGAGGGCAAAGACAGTAGTAGTGCACTACTTTTGACCAGAGCCCAATGGGCCAAGGTCTGGGCTCATGCCTCCCCAGGCCTCTGGCCTCCATTCTCCTTCCTCTGGCTCGGCATCTAGGGTGATGTTTAATGAGAAATCTTTATTGGAGTTCTCTGGGAAGAGTTGGGCCCCATGAGGTTTCTACTCATCCCAAGTTTAATTGTGAGCTGCTTGCTTGCTTGGCCCATGGCCTATGTGAGGCTACCCGAGTATATTATTATGTCTAAAACGATGCCAATGATGACTTTTACAACTGTAATTAAGCTTATGAGATAGACAATAATGTGTGATTTCATCATGTCCACTGTCACATCTGAAAACATTCAGTCTAAATCTTTTAATTTACTCAAAATCACTGCTGTCATTTGATCAAAACCAGCCTAACGTGTCTCTGCCTCAATGTTTTTTTATCTATGAAATGATTGAAAGATTGATCATATATCCTCTTGGCAATTCATCAGGCCACCAACATCCATCATATCTACTGACAAATCTACTGACCAGGCAGGTAGCCTAGCAGTTAAGAGTTTTGGGACAGTAACCGAAAAGTCACTGGTTTGAATCCCCGAGCCAGTAAGGTAGGGGTGTTATCTTAAGAGTAGGGGTGTTAACCCCGGTGTTAACCCCGGTGTCCTGGCTAAATTCCCAATCTGGCTCTCAAACCATCACGGCCACCTAATAATCCCCAGTTTACAATTGGCTCATTCATCCCCCTCCTCTCCCCTGTAACTATTCCCCAGGTCGTTGCTGCAAATGAGAACGTGTTCTCAGTCAACTTACCTGGTAAAATAACGGATAAATAAATAAATAAAAAAGGTGGTGGAAAAATCTGCCGCTCTGCCCTTGAGCAAGACAATTAACCCGACAGAACATCTGCTCTCTGTGGATGTGGATTAAGGCATCCCCTGCACCTCTGATTTAGAGGGGTTGGGTTACATTTCAGCTGAAAGGTATTCAGTTGTACAACTGACTAGGTATCCCCTAGTGTAGCTGGTGGTTCATAGTCAAATACTCAGTGTAAAGAGGACAACAGGGTGGTTCATAGTCAAATACTCAGTGTAAAGAGGACAACAGTGTGGTTCATAGTCAAATACTCAGTGTAAAGAGGACAACGGGGTGGTTCATAGTCAAATACTCAGTGTAAAGAGGACAACGGGGTGGTTCATAGTCAAATACTCAGTGTAAAGAGGACAACGGGGTGGTTCATAGTCAAATACTCAGTGTAAAGAGGACAACGGGGTGGTTCATAGTCAAATACTCAGTGTAAAGAGGACAACGGGGTGGTTCATAGTCAAATACTCAGTGTAAAGAGGACAACGGGGTGGTTCATAGTCAAATACTCAGTGTAAAGAGGACAACGGGGTGGTTCATAGTCAAATACTCAGTGTAAAGAGGACAACGGGGTGGTTCATAGTCAAATACTCAGTGTAAAGAGGACAACGGGGTGGTTCATAGTCAAATACTCAGTGTAAAGAGGACAACGGGGTGGTTCATAGTCAAATACTCAGTGTAAAGAGGACAACGGGGTGGTTCATAGTCAAAATATGTCTGTTATGCCACAGTTACCAAACAGCATGTTGATTGTACTGAAGCCATTGCTCATCTCTACCAAACCTTAGCCAATGGGAGGTAATGATAGACACAGCTGTCAGTACCTGAGGGGCTTTTTTCATTAACTTTCTTTGTCACGACCAATGGAAAGACTGAATGGAAGAGATGATGATAAGAGAATGGAAGGGTGATGAAATCATGGCAGCCGAGAAGACAGTTGGTAGAAAATGGTTTTTCTAATGCTAAGAGTTATGGGTTCGATTCCCACTGGGGGTCGTCCATATGTAAAAAATGTATGCATTTGACTGTAAGTTGTTGGACAAAAGCATCAACTAAATGGCATACAGTATATTAGCTGGTGCAGTAGAGTAGTAGCACCACTTGTCCCACACTTCCTAGTGCTCTTGCACCACTCTCTGTCCAGAGACAGGCTGAACATACATTTCTCATCAACAGGTTTCTCCGAAAATGTTAGTGAACAGGCGTCATAGTTTACTAGGATATTGTCACACCCTGACCTTAGTGAGCCTTTTTATGACTCTATTTGGTTTGGTCAGGGTGTGATTTGGGTGGGCATTCTATGTGTTGTATTTCTTTGTGTTTGGCCAAGTGTGGTTCCCAATCAGAGGCAGCTGTCTATTGTTGTCTCTGATTGGGAATCATACTTAGGTAGCCTTTTTTCCCACCTATGTTGTGGGATCTTGTCCTTGTATTGTTGCTGTTGAGCCCAACAAGGCTGTACGTTTTGTTGGTGCTCTCTTTCTTGTTTTTCTGGTTATCATTAAAGAATATGATTAACCTACCCCACGCTGCATCTTGGTCCACTTCTTCAGACGATCGTTACAGAAGATCCCACCACAAAAAGACCAAGCAGTGTTTTCTGGAGGAGTGGACATGGGAGGAGATACTGGGAGGAGATACTGGAAGGCAAGGGACCCTGGGCGCAGGCTGGAGAATATCGCCGTCCTAAGGAGGAAATGGAAGCAGCAAAAGCGGAACGGCGAAGATACGAGGAGTTGACACGACGAAGCATGCACAAGAGGCAGCTCCCAAATGTTTTGGGGGTGGCACACGGGGAGATTGGCGGAGTCAGGTTATAGACCTGAGCCAAGTCCCCGTGCTTACCGTGGGGAGAGTGGTACTGGTCAGGCACCGTGTTATGCAGTGAAGCGCACGGTGTCTCCAGTGCGCGTTCACAGCCCGGTGCGCTACATTCTAGCTCCTCGCATTTGTCGAGCTAGAGTGGGCATTCAGCCAGGACGGATTGTGCCGGCTCAGCGCTCCTGGCCTCCGGTGCGTCTCTTCGGTCCAGGATATCCTGCGCCGGCTCTGTGCACTGTGTCTCCGGTGCATCTCCACAGCCCAGTACATCCTGTGCCAGCGCCTCGCAGTTGCCAGGCTAGGGTGAGCAGCCAGCCAGGATGGGTTGTGCCAGCTCTGCGCTCCAGACCTCCAGTGCATCTTCACGGCCCAGTATATCCTCTGCCAGCTCCACAAACTAAGCCTCCAGTGATGATCCATGGCACGAAGCCTCCAGTGATGATCCATGGCACGAAGCCTCCAGTGATGATCTAGGGCACGAAGCCTCCAGTGATGATCCAGGGCACGAAGCCTCCAGTGAGGATCCATGGCACGAACCCTTCAGTGATGATCCATGGCACGAAGCCTCCAGTCATGATCCATGGCACGAAGCCTCCAGTGATGATCCATGGCACGAAGCCTCCAGTGATGATCTAGGGCACGAAGCCTCCAGTGATGATCCAGGGCACGAAGCCTCCAGTGAGGATCCATGGCACGAACCCTTCAGTGATGATCCATGGCACGAAGCCTCCAGTCATGATCCATGGCACGAAGCCTCCAGTGATGATCCATGGCCCGGAGCCTGCAGTGAGGATCCATGGCACGAAGCCTCTAGCGTCGGTCTCCAGTCCGGGGTCTCCAGCGACGGTCTCCAGTCCGGAGCCTACGGTGACGGTCTCCAGTCCGAAGTCTCCGGCGACGGTCCCTAGTCCGGAGCCTTCAGCGGCAGTCTCCTGTCTGGAGCCTCCGGCGACTGTCTCCTGTCTGGAGCCTCTGGCGACGGTCTCCAGTCCGAAGTCTCCGCCGACGGTCCCCAGTCTGGGGCCTGCGGCGAGGGTTCCCAGTCCAGGGCCTGCAGAGAGGGTTCCCAGTTCGGTGCCTGCAGCGAGGGTCCCCAGCCCGGGGCCTACAACGAGGGTCCCGAGTCCGGGGCCTGCAGAGAGGGCCGCCAGTCCGGGGTCGGCGACGAGGGTCCCCGCACCAGAGGCGCCACCAAAGGGGGGGGAGCCAGAGGTGGAGCGGGGTCTGCGTCCCGCACCGGAGCCGCCACCGAGGATAGATGCCCACCTGGACCCTCCCCTATAGGTTCAGGTTTTGCGGCCGGAGTCCGCACCTTTGGGAGTGGGGGGGAACTGTCACGCCCTGACCTTAGAGAGCCTTTTTATGTCTCTATTTGGTTTGGTCTGGGTGTGATTTGGGTGGGCATTCTATGTGTTGTATTTCTTTGTGTTTGACCAAGTGTGGTTCCCAATCAGAGGCAGCTGTCTATTGTTGTCTCTGATTGGGAATCATACTTAGCCTTTTTTCCCACCTATGTTGTGGGATCTTGTCCTTGTATTGTTGCCGTTGAGCCCTACAAAGCTGTACGTTTCGTTGGTTCTCTCTTTCTTGTTTTTCTGGTTATCATTAAAGAACATGATTAACCTACCCCACGCTGCATCTTGGTCCACTTCTTCAGACAATTGTTACAGATATACTGTGCCTACCTCATATCTATGGAGTAAGAGAGGGCATATCTGTTAGATAATATTGCATCCTCTGTATGTCATTGAATTTCTGTCAAAGTGTGTATTGGAAAGATACAACCATACCCACTATGAGCTTGGATTGAACTAAACAGATGCCACATACCTCATTTAGGAAAGGTCCTGAAATACTATCAACGTTACATGTTGTCTGGAAATTCATAAAGAAGTGTGTACTTCTGTGCCTTATTTAATGAGTAAATAACAAGGAGGCTATAGGGTAATGTACACAATGTTCAACTCTACCAGCACTAGCTCTCTCTCCCCCTGGTGATATATTCTGCCCCAGTTCTAGAAGCATAAATTATAAATCTGGCAACACAATGTCTGTGGGGAGGTCACCACTGACACCAACCAGTAGCAAGGCATGAAACATGCTGGGATATACCTGGGTAGTGTTCATTTGGGCACACACTGGAAAATGATTTAAAAAACGAAATTTGCATTTCTTATGGAGGAAGTCCCGCTCCTGTTTCAGTCTGTTTTCTTCCATTTGATACCAAACGAACACGACCCAAGAATTATATCTTCAGTATTTGCACAGCCAGGTAAGCTGCCTAATACTATGAATAGTAAAACGACAGGTTCATTATTGTATTCTTTCTCTCTGGTGATCATACCAAGATGCTGTTTATTGCTGCAATACAATGATTTCAGGGCGAAATATTCCACTACTATGTTGAAGTTAATGTAAAATTGTGAGAATAGAATAAAATAGAATGGAATAGAATTGGAATATAACATTGTGACATTAAGTGTGTGAAGATAAGTAATCTTTGAAAATGGGCAATCATTCAAGGCTGCAGTATGAGTGTCAGTATGCAAACTATGATCATTTGTTTCTTGACATCTGAATGCATGGTAGTGAATCAACAAAAACAAAATGTACTCTACACTCTTAGAAAAAAAGAGTTCCAAAAGGGTTATTCGAATGTCCCCATAGCTGAACACTTTTTGATTCCAAGTAGAACCATTTTTGATTCCAGGTATAACTATTTGGGGTTCCAAGGGTTCTACATGGAACTCAAAAGGGTTTTTATCTGAAACCAAAAGGGTTCTGCCTGGAACCAAAAAGGGTTCTTCAAAGGGTTCTGCTATGGGGACAGCTGAAGAACCCTTTTAGGTTATAGATAGAACCTTTTTTTCTAAGAGTGTATTGAAGAAAAACAGTTTTCACTCTTTCAATGACCACTGTCAAATAAGATTGACCAGAGCAATGTACAATATGTCTACATATTGCTCCAACCTGCACGCCCACGCCGTAGTCATTTCTCACTGATTCTTCCTTTATTAAAACCCCTTGGCTTCGGTCAAGACAGCAAGACAAATCCTTCTACGGCTAAGGCTCTGGACTCCTATTCCAAGTCTCTCCAAGAAAGGGTCACATAATATGCTGTGGAAGAATGCAGGCAGTTAAACCAGTTACAGACTACAGTAGGTGCCACTCAGCAACACTGAAGGGCATAAAGAGAGTCCACGTGTCTGTCTGCTCACCCTGTAACATTGCACAATTCTCAACCAATAAATCCTTTCCAGGACGGTGCACCCTATAACACCACATTTCCACATACAAGCAAACATGAGATGAAAGAACTTTTGACTGTGCAATAACCAGGAGAAATACATGAAATGGAAACTGCTGTCACTTGCTTGAGAACCTCATAGTACTGACCTTATCAGAAGACCACGGGTTTCTCATCTCTCCTTCCTGCTCATACTTCACACCAGCTCCCTCTTGCCTTTCTTTTGAAGTTAGTCCCTCCAGATCCACTGTTTCTGAGGCAAAGTTAGTCTGTTCATTTTCTTCTCTTCATTTTCTTGCTTCTTTCAGCTGTTTTGTCTAGTCTTCTTCCCTCGGCTATCTCTCCACACCAAAACAAAAGGGGCAAAGAAAACGAAAGGAGAGAGCTGTGCAGCGAGAGAGCATGACAGAGACAGAGAATGTGTGGCACAAAAGTCTGCTCGGACACAGTCACCTCACAACTCTCCTGTTCAAATTTAGAGGCTGGACCTGGTAGAGCAGAGCCGAGCCCCACTGAGCATGCTCAGAACTGAGAAGCACACTTAAATTAACATTAGTTCCTTTCCAGTCCCTGGCTTCCCCTCCCCTCTCTCCAATATCTCTCTCTCTCTCCCTACCTCCTCCCGCATGCCTCACAGTTGAACAGGAATCAGGAATGCTACTCTTATATGAGAATCAAGCCATTTTCCTTACCTCTCTGGATCAACACGTATAGCCCCCCTCTGGCTGACAGACAGTCAGACAGACAGCGGAAGCAGTATTTAGTAATATTGGAGCAAGACATGCTCTACTTACAGGAACTCACAGCTTCAAGCTCATTTTCAATCCAGATTACTTGCAACAATCTTTTCATCTTTCTGTGAAGTCTAGACAGGAATGAGAGTTGATTTGAGGGTTTCTAATACTAGAACCAAAATGCTAAGTCCAGTGTTCCATAGGTCAAGTCAGAAATAAGGTCAGAATGATGTCACATGTGACCTTTCTCACTTCCCCAACATATCTCCACACGCAGCACCTTGTCGGTCATCACAAAAACACAATTTCTTGCAAATGCTTTATGAAAACATAAAATGTTTAAACAATCATATATCTATTTAACACTCTCTTTCTCTCTCTCTCTGGTCCCTTATATCTGGGCTTGACTGATAACAACATAATCTCTTCCTATGTGTGAGCCCCCTATTTGGCATCAGACTGGTGATCCAGCAGGACTTCAGATTACTGGTCACTGTGTCCCACACCATTGCCTCCCACAGATGGGTGACTAACTCCCACCACTTTTCACTGTTCACACACACACACACACACACACACACACACACACACACACACACACACACACACACACACACACACACACACACACACACACACACACACACACACACACACACACACACACACACACACACACACACACACACACACACACACACACACAGTTTTCAGTGCAGTGTACTTGGCTGATTGCAGAGGCTTGGGAAATGGAGAGTCATTCTGTAGAGAGTGATTATATTGCACAGTGAGAGAAGCAGCCAGTTAGATCCTGAACAGGGGTGACTAACACTGACCAGTACATATGGCACATACTGTACTGACAACAACCTAAGCATTTTATAAACATTGAGCCACCTTAACACCATTACATAAAACACTCAACATGTCTTCCAGAACAAAATTACTTAACTGCCTAATCCAGCCGAAAGATATAAATATTGGTTATTCCTTTAAATTGTGGATCTTCTGAGACCATGCTCCGCAGTTAGGTGCCTGTGTAATCTCAAGACTCCATGTTGACCCAATTCCTCTTTTTCATGGAATCTGTATGTATTGAAACCAGGCTATGCAACCAGGACAGCAGTTGGAAGACAAAAACATTCCTTATACATCTGTCCTCTGGTAGTATACAGTAGCTAAGACCACATCACAAAAACATTTTCACTCAAATGGCAAAGCAAAGCTATTTAATGTTTGTAACACAGAAGGGTTCACTGCTTAATTATTTGGTTCAAGATGCACTGATAGTTATCTCGAATAAGAAAATAGTATAAATGATTTATCTTTAATTTCATAAATAGAGTTTTAAAGGACTAGGAATATCTGTAAAACTAAAATAAATTACATTTCAATGTAATCTTGTCGACATTATAGCATTAAAGCAATCTCTCTGAAACCTGTCCAATGTATTGGAGCTAACCTGACTGATCATGCTCTCAACAAGCTCGCACAGTCTCACATCAGATTTAAACGTTCATCCATGTTTCTCAAACGTCAAATTTTCAAAGTTGTTCAAAAGTCACATTTCGAAGAGTTTAAGTTTAAGTTTTAAGGTTGGGCATTAACTCTGAATGGTTAAGGTAAGGGTTAAGGTTTAGGATAGGCATAAAACTAAAATCTCAAAAACAACTTCCCATTACTGGATTTGAACATGCAACCTCTTGCATGAGAGGCAGAAGCTCATGCACATCCACCATCCCCATTCACAACACCCTAGCAAAACCAAAGCCTACTTGAAGGTAACAGCGCTCACTGTTGCCCGTAGTTGCCGGATTCCACATCATCTCTCGACGTCCTCAGACATGGATGGACGTCTAATACTGACTTGTATCACGGCTGACCTGGCTGACATGGCTAAATTAGTCTCTGATTGGGCTGACCTGGCAAATAACGGGGAGCTCAGATTCAAATTCACAAAAGTCTGTTAATATTGGACAAGATGGGGGTGAGGATCGGGGGAAGGGGGTGTCAGTCAAGCTCCAGACGGTTATGGACTGGTCCTAGAGGTCAAAGGTCAATCAAAGGTCGTGGGAAAGCACAGGTCTATATGGTGATGTCAGGGTGGTGCTCCAACTGACCAGGGAGCAGACAGACAGGCTAGGGGGGAGAAGGGTCCTAGCTACT
This sequence comes from Oncorhynchus kisutch, assembly GCF_002021735.2. Lineage (NCBI taxonomy): Eukaryota > Metazoa > Chordata > Actinopteri > Salmoniformes > Salmonidae > Oncorhynchus > Oncorhynchus kisutch. The sequence goes on along the minus strand of NC_034188.2, from coordinate 59,064,511 downwards.
AATTTATTACCCCCCCCCCACCTTTATTTGTGAAGGTGCGGTTTCGAACTGCGCGTCCCCCCGCGGTGGTCTCAGAGCAGCGTCACTATGTCACAATGGGATGCTGGACTATCGCGTCTCAGCGTCTGTGGGCTATGCTTTATGCTTTAGGGATTCCTTGGGATAGCTGTTTGGGGCATTGTGAGGTAGTTTGTGGTAATTAACCGGACCTGGGGAGAGAAGGAGGCGAATCATCAACAAAGTGAGTAAAGCTAAGACCCTTTAGAGATAGGGCTTGCTATGCCTATCTGAGCTTTAGGAGAGCCCCAGTAGGATAGTGGCCAGTCCCTCTTAGCTCCATGCTGCCTCATTAGCTTTCTTTTACGGGGGACATGGGGGCCGGAGGCCGAACATGACCTCTGACATTGTGTGCTGACAAGCTGTGCACCGAGAACAAAGCACTGTCATTAAGAGTAGCTCAGAAGGGGCTGAGCCTTACAATGTGCAGCAGTGTCAGTCTGTAATGAAATGAAATGGCCGAATGCATTAGTTCACTCAAACGCACTGCTTGTCAACTCAAGTCTTGCACTGAAAAGGGAAGGCAGGCGGCAACAACACGCTGTTAATGGACCACACTTAACTTCCACCTGTTCCTGTGCAAATACATGTGTAAAGTCTATTGTTTGTTTGTTTTTGACCATCAAGTGCCCAAAACCCCATAATCATGGTAGTCCACGGTAGTATATTTCCCCTCTCTTTAAGTCAATAAATCAAGAAACAAGAAAAAAAAACATGTCTAAGGTGCACAGAGAATCTAAAGCCAAGAGCCATTCTGATCTTAAGAGTTTGTGAACCAACCTAGGGCTTGTTGTAGAGTGGTAGAGTAGTTGACTTGAAAACATTGAGGAGAAAAACATGTTTGGTCTGCCAAAGACCACTTCTACCATTAAGAGTGGGGGGGTCAGGAAAGGTTCAATAAGGTCTGCTGTGTTTTCTATGTGGAAAGTCTCCAAGGCAATAGAAAAATGAGAGAGATGGAGAGGAAATGCGTTGCATTCTCCTGATAATAGCTACTGTATGAGGACCTAACCTCAGAGACCACTTTATGTATTGACATAGCAATTAATGGATATACAGTTAATGATATATGTGTTATCAATTAACTGCATGTATTGACAAAGCACAAACAATACCATTACCCACAGATCTCATGTCAACTTTCCCAACTTTAAATAACATTGATGCAATATTTATTTCTGGATCGATTTTGTGTCTTAAGGAAATATTATTTGCATTACCTTGATTTGTGGAAAACCAAACTCAATAAAAAATGATTAAGTTGTTAGTTCAGGAATACATTCTCAATGACATTTGTAAAAAATAAAAACACTCAACTTAAAACTTGTAGTTATTATGCATTATTATGCCGTTATAATGCATTGCAAGACATGTATAAGCCCATGATGTAAGGGATGATCAACAAGAGGCTATGTGTTCTATGGAAAATAATGAATGAGGAACGAGGAACTAACCTTCCACGGAGTTGCATTATTTTCCCTTTTATACCATGGCTATAATTGGAGAAAACAATTATGCTAGAAATGTGTTCATTTGCCTAGGTAACCAAGCTAGCTTGCTATTATAAAATCTAATTCAACAATGACAATAATGTTTTCAATTCGGCTGTTGCTTTCAAAAGCAGCTCAAACACAGATCATGTAAGAATTAACTATAGCCTTTGCATTCCACTGTGCAAATATACCGTGCGTTATATGGAAATAATGCACGCTCTAGAATGCCCTTCAAGCCATTTAGAAACGAGCACTGGTTGCCAATATATCCTCCAAACACCGGCTTCGAGGCCATTATCACCTTTACAGTATACAACGGGTTACCAACATATTCAAATAATGATTGACATAATTTAATTTAAAAAATGTATTTATCCATACTATTTCATCCTTCCAAAAGATATAGTCCCGACACAAATCTAGGGTTGCTACCCAAGCCGGCAAGTCAGGTTCGGTTGCCAGAGACGCGACCCAGTCATTCAGTCTTTTTGTTCTGTATCTATGGACGCGACCCAGTCGTTCGTTCTAAATGTTCCATTGCCATACTGGCTGGCAACATTCTTATCCCTTGCTACCTAGCCAACTACGGCTAACTTAGTCACGTCAAACAGTGCAGACAGAATAACAACAGTAGCTGCATTTGTTTAAGCTGTTTTCTAGTTACATTTATTTGCATACATCAATAACAATGAGTTAATGAGGCTCGATTTCGCCTGGTATGGTCAGAGGAGCTAGCCAACAACACAGCTAACACAATCACTTCAAACTGAAGCTGAAAAAACGTTTATATCTTTTTTTACCTTTATTTAACTAGGCACGTCTTATTTCCAGTGACGGCCTATGTTTTACTTTGTTTCCTTTTACCTTTTTTTTTCAATTGACATTTCTTTGTATATATCCATAAAAACGATGCCAGCTGATTCATGATTTCGACTGGCTGAGAAACGCTGCATGCTTGTCTGTCTTGTCCCTACACGTTCATTACTATGGGACAGCTGGAGATCGAATTTAAATATTGAAACAATGTTGCAAATGTCGGAGAGACAGAAAGCAAGGTTTATACAAATCTCCACTGTTGAAAAGTAAATGTTAGTCTAAAAGAAATGTGAGATAATGTCTAGATGCTTTTTATAATGGAGATCAAGTTTATAAATTGCCTGGCTGGGCTGTTGAGACAGTGGATTGTGCAGTCAGAGTAAAAAGTCATTTTAACATCATAGATTTAGCCCGTGGTAACTTGTGGAATAGACACCGTCTGGAATGCGGTTTTAACCAATAAGCATTCAGGATTAGACCCACCCGTTGAATTAATGTAATTATAAACTGGGTGGTTCGAGGCCTGAATGCTGATTTGGCTGAAAGACATGGTATATTAGACATTATAAACTGGGTGGTTGGAGCCCTGAATGTTGATTGGCTGAGAGCCATTATATATCAGACAGTATACCACTGGTATGACAAAAAAAGTCAGTTTTACTGCTCTATTTACATTGATAACCAGTTTATAATAGCAATAAGGCACCTCCGGGATTTGTGATATATGGCCATTATACCACGGCTAAGGGCTGTATCCAAGTACACTGTATTAATTATCTCGCAGTGATTCAAGCCATTTTGAGTCAGTTGAATTGTCAATCAGACTTATAGTATGCATATTACATACAGTGGTATGCCTTGTTATAAGATTATAACAAGTTATACACATTAATGCATACCTGCATTGAAAATAAAATTTTACAAAAAGAAAACAAGGCAACCACATGTTGTCCCCTGGAATTTGGGCCAATCAGAGCCCTCCACACGACCTCTCCAATCTGTCTTGCAAGAGAGAGGCCTTGATGACAGCTTGGTAATTGTTCTGTCTCCTATGACTGCTGGGTGTATTACTAACCATGATCAAAAAAAGGCAAAAGTAAACATCTAGTCCCCCCACAAATGATGCAGCGCCTCCCTGGGCCAATCATTGTAATTTTGTTAATGATCGCTCTCTATGGCAAGATGCATCATTCACTCACTTTTTGTCAAAATCGGGCCAGTGCTGTCTGAGATATCACGTGTGATTTTTGTAGAAACGGACAGACTGAGACAGATCCACAGTCCCTTCCCCGATTTCATTGTGGGTGACAATACAAATACATGCGTACTTACTGTACATCATTTCAAACAATATAACAACAACATTCACAGTTATGCAAGTGCAATGACATATATTACCATGAAACAACAGTTAAAAGATCATCAAAACATAGACCTACATCAAAGCCAATTTAACAACGTTTTCAACTGTAGGTCCCAAGGTCCAAGACAGATTACAACATAGTTCAAACCAGAGCAACCAACAACAGTGACTGGATTGTTGAGGGCGCTAGCTCGGCTAGAGGGGTTGGAGCATCATGTCTACACCTCATAAAATGGAGCTCTAGTGACCCTCACTGGATTTAAATTGCACATCATCTCACAAGTGTTTCGCTTTCAGATGTTCTATCACTCATTTGCCCAAACGTCCATGCCTGATCATGTATCCAAGTAATCGACAGTGAAACCCACCAAGTCCATTCTAGGAAAAACTAGAAATAGAAATGATAACCTCTCACCCCTCACTGCATTAGAATACCATCTACAACCAGTCTCTCCACAGATGCAGTCGGGACACAAACATTTGCAGAAAGTCAATAAGAGAGGGCCTTATGTGAAATGTATCCATGATTTACTGTATGTAAAGTGTACACCTTATTATTGTCAAACTACCCTTTTCATCTTGAAACCCATATATTTTGCAAATATAAACGTTCCTAGAAAAATTCAGAACGTTAAGCCACAATTAACTGGACTAATGCTGAAACGACCTCTTGAATATGTTTGCCATAGACAACTCATTTCAAACAATATAGGCAGACAATAAACATAGACCCAGATTTCGACCTACATGTTTATGTTAATTGCCTGATTACTGAAACTTGAATTGATTAACAATTAGGCTATTATTATCATTATCAGCATTATCATTATCATTAATTTACTACCATTATTATTATTATTATTATTACAGGATTTGATCATCAAATTGGCCTGTAAATCAAGAATGGTATAACATTACATACCTGGCTCGTATAGCCTATCGCGTAGCCTACGTGTCAGGTGCAGAGCATGGTTTGGTCCTCTTTTGGTCCCTAATTTAGTCAGAGAATGGTCAGGAGATATTCTTTGGTCACCTGTTACGGTAGACTAGCCTACAACTGAGTTTGCCAGCATCACTCTGATGCAGGCTAGCCTTTATGTGGTGCTTTAAAACGAAGTCCACTTTTATAGCCTGAGAATCGAGGCAACGCAATTGAGCGAATAGATTTCCAAGACAGACAAAAGCAGACCTCAATTGATCTAGCGCTGAAAACAAATACTTTGTCATTGACGACACCCATTATTAATGTTTTTCTTAGAGGGAGAATAGCGATTTATATCCAAATAGCGCACATCAATTGCGCAAGCCATTGAGAGCTCCTCGTGTCACGTGCCTACTGGAGATGGGATAATTTCAGGGGTTCTTGAGACAACATTTTTGACTCACTCTAATCAATAGGTTGCCAATTTGGAATCGTTTCTTGTACTATTTCACTGTGATATTTGTACATGTTTAGCGATCTTCTAGGTCTAGGATATAAACCTAGGAAGCAGCAGTAGGCTAGGCTATGGAACCATATTCAACTGTAATAATATGGAACCATATTCAATTGTAATAACAATGCAATATTGATTTATTTCATTCTAAATTGTTGTTTGTTTAGCAGTGCTTACCATTATTGCACCATACATAATGTAATATTGGGTGCCCGATGCTTTATAGTTGTGAAGCAACCTTCTTTATCGGGAAAGAGCACAATGATTATTCAAACGTCTGGAAGTCTATTGACTCGCCCAAACAACGAACAGAGTCCACTGTTGGAAAGTTATAGCTCCTTCAATATGTGAAAAGGCGGGGGAGATGTTTGAGGTGGGAAGTATAGCTGTCTCGAGAGCCTCCGTCACCGATAATTAGCGATCAATCACGAATTAGTTTAAAAGCTTGAGAAGAACACCGAGAGCACTATTAGATTGCAAAGATTCACTGCTCCGATAATTACTTGTTTTTTTTAGAGGAATGAAACCGCCCCAGCCTCTTTGGTGGCCTTTCACTCCATAAATCAAGTGGAAATGTAAGGCAACAAACACATTGGCCAACAGTGAATGAGACGTAGGTAGACCTATGGAAAACTGTTGCTTGCATATGGAGTAAGGGCTTAATAAAAACGTTCTAGTCCTACTGCAACTAGTTGATTATTTCATGAGGATCCTTTTTTTTATAAGTATTATTTATTTTCTGATCATTAAGACCCGCCTGAAAGACATCTGTACAATAGCCCAAAGTTAATATCCTTAATGTACGATCAGTACTTCAGCTGCCGGAGCTTCATTTAATGGATAGTGTTGTATGAGAAAATGCACTGGAATTAGAAAAGGTCTGTAGCCACCAAAACCTATTCACTACATTGTCCAAATAATATGGCATCTCCAACATATATTGTGAGGAAAAGCAAGATAAACACAGCGCATGGACAACTAGCAGGTCATGGTAGATTGGATATACAAGCTACCATGACATTTGGCTCTTGTCATTATAACGTGTGTGACAAGATGGATAATCAACACAAAGCTACCTACTACATTTGAATTCATAAATATGATAGTACCATTATGTATATTGTCCCGGCGATAAGTGAACAAAAATATGAATCCTTTCATAAAAGCATGAAAATTGGTACAGGCCTGAATGAATACCGTTGCTATGACTCTATCTCAGTCGCACCTTCTCAAAATCATTATTTGGGGTGTAAGGCCAATGCGATAATCAACTTACAACATTTTCCTTTTTTAAAATATTGGTCAATGAATGGGCATAGTGTATTCTTGTGGAAGTTCCATAAAAACAGCACTCATCCTGTATCCTGTCCAATACAAATGAGGTTTCAGGCAATAATAGAAGATAAACTATTGATGCATTTAATTGGGTCCCTCAGACATCCGTGAGGAATTCGTGTGGTTTAGAGCTTGGCATAAAACAAAAGGCTAAACAAATTAAGCAACATCAAACTAATGAGAGACTGGAATATAGCAATCACTGAGGATAGCTTCGGGAATAATACAGACAGCACAATCCAGTGGGGATGAGAGTTTCTTCAAAGTTGACATCTGCCCACGTAAACATTGGTATTACCAGAAACATGCAAAAATGTAGTTCTTCAGAGGCAGCGCAGGCCTACTCTTCCAGGCTGAGTTTGTGGAGATTAGAGTGTGCAGTAGTCTGGTAGGTCCCTGTAATTGGTTGTACAATGATGCCAAAGCCAGCAGCTACCTCAACTACCTCAGCTACCTCAGCCACAGAAAACAACTTGTCGGTGAGTTCACTACAGAGGCATTGAGTGGAGTTTTCCTTATTCAACATTGCGCAACTTTGTTTTTTTAACCTTACTTCAACCCTTAACCCTAAAATGAACCAATCACATTTATTGCCTGAATTGAACTAATCCCATTTGTTTCTGCCCTCAAAACAGATCTGCCCTCAGAACAAAACGGAATAAGGAAAACTCCAATCGGCAACAGAGGCTCGACATTGACAATGATGTGAGACAGATGTACCACACTCACACAGGTTTGGGGGTCGACTGCCCTTTATCTGAATGCTAGACAGCGTTTTCAACTCAGGTCTCCTTCTGGCTCCAGGCAGGTGGCAGCTGGGTGAAGGTGGTGGTGGTGTTTGTGTTGGTGGACTGGAAGCTCCATTTGAAGGAGCTCAGGGAAGCTTGTTAGTTAACAGGCACAGTTGTAGCAGACCTTGACCAACTCCCGTCTCCAAGGTGACCAGCCAAGGGGCAGGAGTCTACAATAAATCAAGGCGAAACAAAAAGAGAAGTACAGCAAAGCAAGTTAAATCTTGCAAAACTAAAAATACACCATTTCTAATAAAAAGTCACTGCAAACTCAAAATAATTCATAGACGCACACAATAATTGTGTGCTGGTCTTCAATTTGGGGGGGGAATGTACTACTATAGATGGGGAATAGATGAAAAGGTATAGCCTAAACAACACTTTTGTTTTCACAAGAAGATTACTCAGACTGAACTGTATATTTACGTTGAATATCTACATATATACAAGTATATCTAACTGATATCTACCTTGAGATCAGTTTCTTCAATATTTTTTGTTGATGTTGACCTAGTTGTATATAGGTTTTCAACAAAGTTGTATATTCAGCAAAAAAAATTAATCATGCATCAATATGCATTTGTCAGTCAGTCAGTCAGTCAGTCAGTCAGTCAGTCAGTCAGTCAGTCAGTCAGTCAGTCTGTGTCTGTCTGTGTCTGTCTGTCTGTCTGTCTGTCTGTCTGTCTGTCTGTCTGTCTGTCTGTCTGTCTGTCTGTCTTTCTGTAAGATTTAACGTAAACTTGTTTGTTTTTAGACGGTTGCAGAGTTTTTCTGCACTGCAGTAGTAGAAGAGGCTTTTCTGAGTGGAGATTTTAGCCCTAGGAAATAAAAAGTCTGTTTACATCCAAGTGGGTCAATGCTTCACTTCTCTCATTTCCCAGTCTACTTTAGGTATTTTAGTAGAAGGCAATCATAGCACAGACAAGAAATCCAACTAATACATTTAATTTGGCCTCCAAATTTCAGGCCTGTTGGGGATGGTGGAGGACACATTACAGGAGAGTCCAGGCTAAATCAGGACAAGAGTGGCAGAGATCGAATATCCCCAGCTCGGATAAACCCGTTGGCCAGGATTTTTAAGCTGCTGCTGGTGCTGAGACAGTTTCTGAAACCAGAGCCCCAAAGCCCCAGGTGTATTTATACGCTGGAGTAAATAGGGGTGAGCAGGCCACCAAATATAATTACAAGTCAGTGCAACAATAACTCAACGTCAGAGGTCTCTTTGGGTTTCCTTTTGGGGTATAATTATACATAGATAAGTACTCAACGAGCGAGAATGATGCTATTGATGGAAGGATGCTGTTTCTTTCCCAAAATATTCAACAAGATGATTGATACACAATTGACTCTCATTCAAGTTTTATGCACATAATCAGAGATATGATTTGGCTGTCAAATTTGTAGTCATCATAGAGTATGCCAGTATGAGGAAATTACGTGTACTGCGAGCATGCAGGGACCAACTGGCAAGTGTCTTCACTGACATTTTCAACCTCTTCCTGTCCGAGTCTGTAATACCAACATGTTTTAAGCAGTTTTACTGAAATGTTGATTAATGTGCACTGTAAAAATAAAAATAAACTCAAACTCAACTCAGATCACCATAGTCACTGTGCCCAAGAACACTAAGGTAGCCAGCCTAAATGACTACCGATCCGTAGCGCTCACATCTGTAGCTATAACGTGCTTTGAAAGGCTGGTCATGGCTCACATCAACACCATTATCCCAGAAATCCTAGACCCACCCCAATTTGCATACCGCCCTAACAGATCCACAGATGACGCAATCTCTATTGCACTCCACACTGCCCTTTCACACCTGGACAAAAGGAACACCTATGTGAGAATGCTGTCCATTGACTGCAGCTCATCATTCAACACCATAGTGCCCTCAAAGCTCATCAGGAGCTAAGCTAAGGACCCTGGGACTAAACACCTCCCTCTGCAACTGGATCCTGGACTTCCTGATGGGCCGCCCCCAGGTGCTAAGGGTAGGTAACAACACATCCGCCACGCTGATCCTCAACACGGGGGCCCCTCAGGGGTGCGTGCTCAAAATTATTGGAGCCATTTACCTGTTTGACCACTAGGTTTTATGAGGTTTTATAGCCTACTTGTATGCATGATTATTTGTGTGGCAAGGTACGTTATCGGTGGTGCTGACATGCATGCATCATAATCATCAGGTGTGATAGGGTCACTTTTGCCTGGTAAATCAGACTGACAGCAGAGTTCAGTCTGGTTTAACCAGGCTTGGGTCGCTTAACCTGAGGATTTTGGCAATGAGGCCCTTTAGCTACTTCCCCAGATTCAAATGAACTTGTCGATAACATGTTTATGTCTCTGTGTGCCTTTTGAAGGAAGTTGCTAACTAGCGCTAGAGCAATTGCTAACTAGAGTGATACCTATAGACTTCCAGTCATTGCACTTTCGCTAGTTAGCATTGACTCATGAAACTACCTCTAACTTCCCTTATAATGGACACAGAGACATAAAAATGGCTAAATCCTGAAGTATCCCATTAAAGGTCCAATGTGGCTGTTTGTATCCTCATATTATGTCATTTTTAGGTAACAATTAAGTACCTTACTGTGATTGTTTTCAATTAAAATGGTCAAAAAGAAACAAAAATAACTTCATGCAAAGAGCATTTTCTCAAGCAAGAATTTTGCTAGGACTGTCTAGGAGAGGTCTGAATGGGGAGGAGAAAACTAGCTGTTATTGGCAAAGATGTTTGGAGCTCTCTTTCTTATCAGTCTATTAACTAATTTAATTCACCAGGCAGGCCAAAACTCCAACATTTTTTTTTTACACACAATATGACAGTATCTTATTCCTTTCAGTTCGTTATTTATGTCTACTTACTGTATAATTTTCTAAGGATTTCTTTCTTTTTAAATCACTTCAGGCCAGGGGTGTCATGGACCTATTATTTTATAGGGGGCACCAAGTACGTAATGATGGAGAATTTTGAATTTTTCAAACACCTGAAGCATATTTTTCCTGCAATCTAGAGCCATAAGTTTAGTGATTAATTTAACATCTGAAAAAAAATTACAAGACAAATCTGAGGGGTCGTGTTTCCGTGTGCCCCATGTGGGACTTCAGGCTAATTTTCTCCCTAAGATATGTAGTCAATTCCAAAGGTCTTATACCTACACCTAGTGGCTAAACCATAATACTATTGAACAAGGTGTTGAAGGAGTTCTCGATCTAATAAAATAAAAATTGATAACAATACAAAAATAAATGACCCGATTTGTTATTTATTTGATATGTATCTTCTACATATCTGAAACAGTGATCATGTCTGTATCATAAAGAGGGGGGAATTCAGACCATTTTTGAATCAAAATAAAGTACACACTTCAGATATGCTCATATCTGAATATACAAGCAATCTTTTCAATCTTTTGCAAATCTGCAAATATGTTTGACTTAACTTTTAGCATTTTGGTGAAAAACTTAAATTACTTAAATTAATGTTTATATACATTTGGAAATACAATATTTGAGACAATAAATGAACACAAATTGACACAGATGGCTTCCTCCTCAGTTTCGAGTTTCCTCAACAGTGCATGTGGCTAACCTCTGATGTAGGTCTGCTTTGTTCCTCACTGACACCTTTATCACAAATTTCGCAATTGTACTTGTAAGTATTGTACTTGTAAGTATTGTATTTGCATGTATCAATGGAAGAACAGCACCAGAGCATTGTTATAGATCCTCCTCAATAATAAATGCATTATTTGCAGAAAGATTAGATCAGATAGATTTAGATGAGGCTACACAAAAGCATTCAAGTTGACATAATGAGCAGTGAACCACCCTCTGATTTCACCACTGAGACGTCAAGAGAAATCAGGTTCAATCTTCAGAGGCACTCACAACAATTTTCATGACCCAATGAAATGCAAATACTGTATTAGGTCACAATGAAAACTGCACCTGAGAAAAACTTATTTTCCTACCACAGGACAGGTCTTTTTAATAAGATTTGATAAAAGCTCTTCAATTGTTAAGTATCTGAATAAAATATAAATGGTCACAACTGGAAGACTGAAATATATTTTCTAGTGCAGTGGTCGACAACTATTCTGCCGTAAGACCTTACATTATGTAAAATAAACACATACAGTGGGGGTTCCTAACTTCTGGTTATTAGACCTGCCTCACCAAAGCTCACCAGTGATTGTCAATAGTGCATTTTGTCCCATCGAGACTGTTTCAAACAAACCGGGTGAAAAGCCATCCAGTGGAAAACATTTGGCCCATGCCGTCTTAATGACCTCATTTTCTGGTTGTAAACTGTTTTTCTGGTTGTGAAGAAGTCATAAAACCAGATTTTCCACTGGTCTCAGTTCCAACCATGTAAAGATGCATTTTGTATGAAGAGATCACGATGTCAAAGTAAATCCTTCATATAGTGCCTTGCGAAAGTATTCGGCCCCCTTGAACTTTGCGACCCTTTGCCACATTTCAGGTTTCAAACATAAAGATATAAAACTGTATTTTTTTGTGAAGAATCAACAACAAGTGGGACACAATCATGAAGTGGAACGACATTTATTGGATATTTCAAACCTTTTTAACAAATCAAAAACTGAAAAATTGGGCGTGCAAAATTATTCAGCCCCCTTAAGTTAATACTTTGTAGCGCCACCTTTTTCTGCGATTACAGCTGTAAGTCGCTTGGGGTATGTCTCTATCAGTTTTGCACATAGAGAGAATTTTTTCCCATTCCTCCTTGCAAAACAGCTCGAGCTCAGTGAGGTTGGATGGAGAGCATTTGTGAACAGCAGTTTTCAGTTCTTTCCACAGATTCTCGATTGGATTCAGGTCTGGACTTTGACTTGACCATTCTAACACCTGGATATGTTTATTTTTGAACCATTCCATTGTAGATTTTGCTTTATGTTTTGGATCATTGTCTTGTTGGAAGACAAATCTCCGTCCCAGTCTCAGGTCTTTTGCAGACTCCATCAGGTTTTCTTCCAGAATGGTCCTGTATGTGGCTCCATCCATCTTCCCATCAATTTTAACCATCTTCCCTGTCCCTGCTGAAGAAAAGCAGGCCCAAACCATGATGCTGCCACCACCATGTTTGACAGTGGGGATGGTGTGTTCAGGGTGATGCGCTGTGTTGCTTTTACGCCAAACATAACGTTTTGCATTGTTGCCAAAAAGTTCAATTTTGGTTTCATCTGACCAGAGCACCTTCTTCCACATGTTTGGTGTGTCTCCCAGGTGGCTTGTGGCAAACTTTAAACAACACTTTTTATGGATATCTTTATGAAATGGCTTTCTTCTTGCCACTCTTCCATAAAGGCCAGATTTGTGCAATATACGACTGATTGTTGTCCTATGGACAGAGTCTCCCACCTTAGCTGTAGATCTCTGCAGTTCATCCAGAGTGATCATGGGCCTCTTGGCTGCATCTCTGATCAGTCTTCTCCTTGTATGAGCTGAAAGTTTAGAGGGACGGCCAGGTCTTGGTAGATTTGCAGTGGTCTGATACTCCTTCCATTTCAATATTATCGCTTGCACAGTGCTCCTTGGGATGTTTAAAGCTTGGGAAATCTTTTTGTATCCAAATCCGGCTTTAAACTTCTTCACAACAGTATCTCGGACCTGCCTGGTGTGTTCCTTGTTCTTCATGATGCTCTCTGCGCTTTTAACGGACCTCTGAGACTATCACAGTGCAGGTGCATTTATACGGAGACTTGATTACACCCAGGTGGATTGTATTTATCATCATTAGTCATTTAGGTCAACATTGGATCATTCAGAGATCCTCACTGAACTTCTGGAGAGAGTTTGCTGCACTGAAAGTAAAGGGGCTGAATAATTTTGCATGCCCAATTTGTCAGTTTTTGATTTGTTAAAAAAGTTTGAAATATCCAATAAATTTCGTTCCACTTCATGATTGTGTCCCACTTGTTGTTGATTCTTCACAAATAAATACAGTTTTATATCTTTATGTTTGAAGCCTGAAATGTGGCAAAAGGTCGCAAAGTTCAAGGGGGCCGAATACTTTCGCAAGGCACTGTATGTTGGCTGCCATCTGGTCACATAACAACCAGGCAGACAGCTTTTTCTGGTTACCTTCGTTAACAAAACGTTTTTATACAACCAGCATACAACGTGACCATAAAGTCATAAACGATGTCATACTGAACACATTGCAAGGGATCATGAACTAAGTTTTGCATGTTTTCTCCCACAATGAGTTAAACTTTATACACACAGAAACACAGATTCCACACCGGGAAACATCCGAGAAATGACTTGCGGCTACAATCAAGGACTTTTGAGGATAACATCTGCAAGCGGGACTAGGGATACAATTGCTTTTCGAAACACAAACTACTCTGTTCGTTTTTTTAGGTCAATGTTCTCAACCTTGTGACTTCCTTCTGGCACGCAGTTGATGATATAATATGTAATGGTTCATGTGCTTAGCCTCCACGATCAACCAGGCCGAGACTTAGCCCTGCCCTCTCCACTCTCACTAACAACAATACTGTCAAATTAGAAATGTCAACAATACTGTCAAATGACAATATGTACAGTACAGTACATCCAGGTCCAACCACCCATTGACTCTGGTGGGGTCTTTCAGTGCTGTTTGACCAGAAACTACATCCTCGGGATGGGCCTGAGCAAGTCTGCTCTCCACGGAAGCGGATGTCATTCCTGGAGGAGGGTCTCCCTCCAGTTGAAGCTGTGGTTGGGCCCATGTGTGAGGGGCAGGATGGGCGGGTCCACCAGCTGCCAGACCCCCGTGTCACTCTGCTCCTCGCACGTACAGAAACCCAGGTAGGGGATCTACAGGATGGAAAGAGGCTCTCGTCAGCCGCAATAAAGGCAGAATGAAAGTTAGGAAGTGGGGTGGAAAGGCAGAGGGGGGAAAGAGAGAGAGAGAGAGAGAGAGAGAGGCAGACAAAGAGAGAGACAGACAGACAGAAACACAGATACAGAGAGATAGGCACAGGGTGAAAGTAAGAGTGAAAAAGAGTGAGGGGGAGACACACTGAGATCAAAATAAAATATCACATTGAGCGAGTAAAATAAACTTCAGCTGACCTTCCTGACTACTTGGATGAAGTCCTTGGAGGTCTGGGGGCTGCGGCCCTGGAGCTGTCGGGTGCAGGCCTCCAGAGAGGAAGCATGGGCCACAATCAGTATGTTGTTTCCTACAGAGTGAGAGATGAGGAGATGAGGGAAGGGAAGATCAACACGGACCAGATGAATCCCAAAGTCCATCCCACACAAGATGTTTCTGTATCACATCTGGGATTCAAATTGTATTGGTTTGCTTTCAAATGCCACAAGCATTTGATTGAGCCTGTCTAGCGTGGAGTGGGAGATGAACAGGGTTTGCACTTTTGGGACTATTCCGTTGATTCCATTGCGCCAGGCAAGCTCAATCGAGCACAGCTAAAGGATTTGAAAGATAGGTACTAATTGAATGCAGGACTGTTTTTTTATACACATCCCATCCAAAGCCACAGCAGTGACTGAACCCTGCATCATAATTACCCATGTTTTTGCAGTCAGACAGAATGTCTTTGGTCACTTGGTAGCTCCGGCTCACGTACGTGTCATAGGACTCCGACACTCTAAGTTTGCATATTGGGATGAGAGGTCTGTGGGAAGAAGGAGTGAGTACATGTGAGACAGAGGCATGGCTGAAAAGGCCCCGGCCCCGTCCAGCAACAACCCTTAGCCCCTACCTTTACCACTTCATGTACGTAGGTCAGAAGGAATTAAATAAGCATAGGCAACATGGTAGTAGCTCCATCATTTTCTTTGATAGGCTTAATGGAATGTTAACCATATGATTTGTACATATCTGCTTGTCTTTATACCTGTGCCTAGGCCCAAGGTTAAAGGGACTAGGGGTTGTTTCTGGATGGAGTGTAAATCTGCGTTTACA
Organism: Oncorhynchus kisutch; assembly: GCF_002021735.2. Lineage (NCBI taxonomy): Eukaryota > Metazoa > Chordata > Actinopteri > Salmoniformes > Salmonidae > Oncorhynchus > Oncorhynchus kisutch. The sequence continues at coordinate 59,049,278 of NC_034188.2, read as the reverse complement.
CATGGAAGCGGCATCGCGCGGTGAAACATCGGCCATTCATCTTCAATGGAAGGAAAGCGAGAGAAGCGGAGAGTTGGCGAGGGACCGTTGAGCGATGCGAGCATGGGCGCGGGAGCTGAAAAGGGCAGGACTAAAGCTGGGGAAAGCAGAATTTTCATTAAATCCTCCATGATATGGTGAAGCGACTGACCAATCAATTCTCACGATAGCTTCCAAACCCTACTGGATTGGCTGACAATGGCTGTTAATACGTAGCACAACCCAGCTTGCTTGCTAGCTTGTTAGCACGAGGGCGAGGCTAGCGTGGCTAGGCAAGTGCCGCTTGTATAGTGTAAATGGCCAGTAAGAGTACAGTATGGAGGTGAACCAGGAAACAGTCTTGCCTGTATCACCTGTATGTTGTGTCAACACTGAAGTGGGATGCAGCCAGGTCTGTGGGAGGGATCCAGGCAGGAAGAGAGCTCCCAGAGACCCACTTGGTCCATTCGAATAGCCCTGGCTCCACTCTGATCTTCAGCTTGCCATCCTGCTGCAGACCTGCAAGGGGAGACAGAGAGGCGCATAAGCAAAAGAGCAAGACTGCAGCCTCTGCTGCACACACCAGCCCTGTCCAAAAACAACCCCTAGTCCCTTAGCCACTTACGTAGATCTGAAATGATTGGATTGAGATAAGCAATTTGGAGACAATTTCACTTAGCCTATCAGAAGGAAAGGGAACTACTACCATATTGGCTAAACTTATCAACCCCCTCTCAGATCTACATAAGTGCCTCGGAGAAAAGGGTTGGACCAGAACACATGATATGCTCTCAACTATGTTCATTGACAACATTTCAACCACTAAAGGGGCAATCCACAGTTGAAACAATAACAAAGCGTCCTCCCTGCCACTGTTTCGGGATGGGGCTGGAGAAATCTAATTCATAGACAGCGCTATGGATGCAAGAACTGACCATCCATGATATCAAATGATAGTTTTAACTATGTTTGTAGGCTATATAGTGTATTCTTACATTTACTTTGTTTACAAACATTGGAGTGAAAAAAGTGTATAATTTTGGTTCTAATGGAGTACAACACTAAACTCATGAAGCATTTATAAATGAGATTGTTCAAGAATCAATGGGTACATATAATTCATTTGTAAATTAAATTGTTCTCGAATCAATGGGTAGATACAATTAATTTACAAGTTATATTCTTCTAGAATCAATGGGTACATATCATTCATTTATAAGCCCCAAAATGGATGTAGAAACTGCAGATCGCCCTTTAATGTCTTCATCAGGGGTTAGAGAGGCGAACACAATCGATAATGCTTTTTATCCTAAGCAGGATTTGTGGTGGCAAGTAACTACATGCTGGTTACCTTTGAGGATGTTCTGAACAGTCTGGACACAGCGCAGAGAAGGCGAACAGTACACAAAGTCTATCACTGTGTTGCTCTCCAACAACGCCTGACCTGCAACACAGGCAGACAGATAGACAGAGGAATAGGTTGTTATCACACTGTAATGAAACATTAAACATGGAATTGGGCAGATAACATATGTGTTGACAACCACGTACCCACTATTTGTGCTTGTGTGGAACCAAACACAGTGATGGGGGTGTCCATGTCGTAATCTCGGTGTCCTCCATTCCACATGGGCAGGCTGACTGGCATGTTCAGGTTAGTGCGCACATATCTACCTGTAGAACAGAACACCACAACCCAGCACACTGCTGTTATGGTTTCAAAACCTACAAACAATACTGGCGTTTTATCTATCCAATCAAAACATCAGATTCATCCAACTCAACTTGTATGACTCCTTTGAAAGCACACTTGCTTTTAGGATTGATGCGCGATGTCTAATATTAAAGAAGTCTCGAGGTATTGCTCGCCTCAGATAGAGTACCTTATGATAAGCTGTAGACCACACTATCTACCAAGAGAGTTCTCATCTATATTATTCGTAGCCGTCTATTTACCACCACAGACCGATGCTGGCACTAAGACCGCACTCAGCCAACTCTATAAGGCCATAAGCAAACAAAAAAATGCTCATCCAGAAGCGGCACTCCTAGTGGCCGGGAACTTTAATGCAGGCAAACTTAAATCAGTTTTACCAAATATTTACCAGCATGTCACGTGCAACCAGAGGGAAAAAAACTCTAGACCACCTTTACTCCACACACAGAGATGCATCCAAAGCTCTCCCCACCCTCCATTTGGCAAAGCTATCCTCCTGATTCCTGCGTACAAGCAAAAACTAAAGCAGGAAGTACCAGTGTCTCGCTTAATACGGAAGTGGTCAGATGACACGGATGCTACGCTACAGGACTGTTTTGCTAGCACAGACTGGAATATGTTCCGGGATTCATCCAATGGCATTGAGGAGTATACCACCTCCGTCATCGGCTTCATCAATAAGCGTATCGAAGGACGTCTTTCCCCACAGTGACCGGATGTACATATCCTAATCAGAAGCCATGGATTACAGGCAATATCCGCATCGAGCTAAAGGCTAGAGCTGCTGCTTTCAAGGAGCGGGACACTAATCCGGATATTATCCGCTATGCCCTCAGTAGAACCATCAAACAAGCAAAGCGTCAATACAGGATTAAGACTGAATCTTACTACACCGGCTCTGACGCTCGTCGGATGAGGCATGGCTGTGAAAACTATTATGGACTACAAAGGCAACCCAGACGCGAGCTGCCCACTGAAGCGAGCCTACGAGACGAGCTAAATGCCTTTTATGCTCGCTTCGAGGCAAGCAACACTGAAGCATGCACGAGAGCACCAGCTGTTCTGGATGACTGTGTGATAACGCTCTTGGTAGCCGATGTGAGCAAGACCTTTAAACAGGTCAACACTCACAACGCCACGGGACCAGACGGATTACCAGGACGTGTACTCAAAGCATGCGCGGACTAACTGGCAAGTGTCTTCACTGGCATTTTGTGCCCACAAAGCTCATCACTAAGCTAAGGACACTGGGACTAAACACCTCCCTCTGGATCTTGGACTTCCTGACGGCAACAACATGTCTGCCACACTGATCCTCAACACCGGGATCCTTCAGGGGTGTGTACTCAGTCCCCTCCTGTACTCCCTGTTCACCCATAACTGTTTAGCCAAACACGACTCCAACACCATCATTAAGTTTGCTGACGACACAACATTGGTAGGCATGATCACCGACAACGGAGAGACAGCCTATAGGAGGGAGGTCAGAGAACTGGCAGTGTGGTGCCAAGACAACAACCTCTCCCTCAATGTGATCAAGACAAAGGAGCTGATAATGGTCTACAGGAAAAGGCAGGCAGAACAGGCCCCCAAAAACATTGATGGGGTTGTAATGGAGCGGTCGAGAGTTTTAAGTTCCTTGGTGTCCACATCACCAACAAACTATCATGGTCCAAACACACCAAGACAGTTATGAAGACAGCACGACAAAACCTTTTTCTCCCCAGGAGACTATTATACTGTATTTGCGTAGTCACTTCAGTCCTACCTACATGTATAAATTACCTCAACTAACCTGTACCCCAGCACACTTACTCGGTACCGGTACCCCCTGTATATAGCCTCGTTACTGTTATGTTATTGTGTTACTTTTAATTATTTTTTATGTTTTACTTTCGTTTATTTGGTAAATATTTTCTTAACTCTTTTTGAACTGCACTGTTTGTTAAGGGCTTGTACTGTAAGTAAGCATTTCACGGTATGGTCTACACTTGTTGTATCCGGCGCATGTGACAAATAAAGTTTTATTTGATTGGATTTGACTCTGCTCACCTTTGGAGTCAGAGCACAGTGAAAGCCACTGTTTCCCAAACACCACATCCATCCGCTCACCGTGCCGACAGACAAACAGGGTCCGCTTGGGCAGCTGAGAGTGATTGCTACCGACCCGAAGCACCTAAGAAACAATACAGTGAATTGGGGCATCAAATCCATAACATTTCCCAACATTTTCAAGAATTGATCAGTACACCAGAAAAACAGCTTTTGTATTGGAGCAAGGTTATTATAGTTTGTGTTTTTATATTCGTTTTTATTTACATTAGCTTGTATTTTTTTATTTGAAGTTCAGTTTAATTTCCTTTTCAGACCTGATTTGCTAGTTTTAATTTAGTTATAGTTGTATACAAATATTTATATTTCATTTTTCTATGATTTAGTTTCAGTTTTAGGGGCGACAGGTAGTCTAGGGTTAGAGTGTTGGGCCAGTAACCAAAAGGTTGCTAAATCAAATCCCCGAGCTGACAAGGTAAAAATCTGTCGTTCTGTCCCTGAACAAGGCAGTTAACCCAATGTTCCTAGGCCGTCATTGTAAATAAGAATATGTTCTTATTAACTGACTTGCATAGTTAAATAAAGGCTAAATAAATAAATAAATACATGTTTTGGTATTAGGGACAGAAAGCATGCGTTGGAGGCTAGGAGCCATTGCTGTTGTATAGTGTTTTGGGGATGTAATTTCTCGCAACTGAGGGCAGTAGTACAGTCGTGGACAAAAGTTGAGAATGACACAAATATTAATTTCCACAAAGTTTGCTGCTTCAGTGTCTTTAGATACTTTTGTCAGATGTTACTATGAAATACTGAAGTATAATTACAAGTGTTTCAGTGTCAAAGGCTTTCATTGACAATTACATGAAGTTGATGCAAAGAGTCAATATTTGCAGTGTTGACCCTTCTTTTTCAAGACCTCTGCAATCCGCCCTGGCATGCTGTCAATTAACTTCTGGGCCACATCCTGACTGATGGCAGCCCATTCTTGCATAATCAATGCTTGGAGTTTGTCAGAATTTGTGGGTTTTTGTTTGTCCACCCACCTCTTGAGGCTTGACCACGAGTTCTCAATGGGATTATGGTCTGGGGAGTTTCTGGCCATGGACCCAAAATATCAATGTTTTGTTCCCCGAACCACTTAGTTATCACTTTTGCCTCATGGCAAGGTGATCCATCATGCTGGAAAAGGCATTGTTCATCACCAAACTGTCCCTGGATGGTTGGGAGAAGTTGCTCTCGGAGGACGTGTTGGCACCATTCTTTATTCATGGCTGTGTTCTAAGGCAAAATTGTGAGTTAGCCCACTCCCTTGGCTGAGAAGCAACCCCACACATGAATGGTCTCAGGATGCTTTACGGTTGGCATGACACAGGACTGATGGTAGCGCTCACCTTCCGGATGCCCCAAAAAGGGGATTCATCAGAGAAAATGACTTTACCCAAGTCCTCAGCAGTCCAATCCCTGTACCTTTTGCAGAATATCTGTCTGTCCCTGATGTTTTTCCTGGAGAGAAGTGGCTTCTTTGCTGCCCTTCTTGACACCAGCCCATCCTCCAAAAGTCTTTGCCTCACTGTGTGTGCAGATGCACTCACACATGCCTGCTGCCATTCTGAGCAAGCGCTCTACTGGTGGTGCCCGATCCCGCAGCTGAATCAACTTTAGGAGCTGGTCCTGGCGCTTGCTGGACTTTCTTGGGCGCCCTGAAGCCTTCACAACAATTGAACCGCTCTCCTTGAAGTTCTTGATGATCCGATAAATGGTTGATTTAGGTGCAATCTTACTGGCAGCAATATCCTTGCCTGTGAAGCCCTTTTTGTGCAAAGCAATTATGACGGCACGTATTTCCTTGCAGGTAACCATGATTGACAGAGGAAGAACAATGATTCCAAGCACCACCCTCTTTTTGAAGCTTCCAGCCTGTTATTGGAACTCAATCAGCATGACAGAGTGATCTCCAGCCTTGTCCTCATCAACACTAACACCCGTGTTAACAAGAGAATCACTGACATGATGTCAGCTGGTCCTTTTGTGGCAGAGCTGAAATGCAGTGGAAATGTTTTTGGGGGATTCTGTTCATTTGCATGACAAAGAGGGACTTGGCAATTAATTGCAATTCATCTGATCATTCTTCATAACATTCTGGAGTATATGCAAATTGCCATCATACAAACTGAGGCAGCAGACTTTGTGAAAATGAATATTTGTGTAATTCTCAAAACTTTTGGCCACGACTGTACATACATTCTAAAGTCAATCTCAATGAGACTTGGATTTAATATGAATAGCGCAAAGACTGATGAAAAAAATATGGTGGAACGATTTGTTTTTGTTTTCATTTACTATGATAACATTGATTTGAAGTCATTCTTCAAGAATAATAAGAATCCTGCTGCATATCATGACCAGGACCAGGAATTTTTCCTGATCAGGATTAAACGCTAGGCACTAGTTATCCTGGTTAGGAAAAGCTGTATGGTTTAGTTAAAGAAACTTCTTTCTTTTCTTTGGAAAAAGTACCAGTACCTGCATGGGATGACAGATAAGGCTCGAAGTGGGTGTGTCCCCAGGGCTTGCGTTGTCGAGGCGACGGCTGTCCAGCAGTCCATCGAACAGGCCCCTTTCCCTGCTCTCTTTGTCGGAGGTGGCGGAGCAATTGAAGAAGGAGTGTGATCTGCACAGGGTAGAAGACAAGAGTTAACACAAATACTCACTACTACTCATTCATCACTACTGACTACTGAGCAGAACTCTCCATGCTCTTTTACAGTGTTCTGGCCCTGGGTACGGGTCAATTCCAATTCAAGATGCAAACAGTTCCTTCTGGATTGACTGAATTGAAATGAAATTGACCCCTGCCCCTATGTTCAGGACCCAGGACTGTAAGTAAGAAGTAAGAAGCACGCCAGGGGTGTAAGTAAGAAGCACATTCTGAGGGCTCACCCATGGAAGACCCAGGTGTCACACTCGTCTGCCCGGCCGACGTAGTTCTCAGGCAATAGGCCAGACAGCCCCGTGGCCAGGGAGGACCCGTAGACCCAGCCCTCGCTGGTGTTTTTCTGCTCCAAGGGAGACGTGAAGACAAAGTCACCCAGGACCAGCTCCAGCTCGTCCTCATTCTGAGGGGCGTAGGGATACATCACGCGCAGCGTCTGCAACAGAGGGAGAGAAGGACACAGCTTGAGCACACCAACGCTGTATCTAACACCAGAATACAGTACAGTACAATGCAAGGCTATAGGTCTAAATGGGCAAGCTCGTAAAGGGCCACTGTGATATTTACAGCTGTTTCTAAATTAATTATACTGTATATTCCCATTGATTCTTGAAGAATATCAATTATTATAAATGGCTCATGAGCTTGTCTTGTAGAAGGTACAAGGTCCATGTCATGGTGTTGATTAGTAGAAAGTACAAGAGTAGTATTGGATGTGAAATGAAAACAAAGTGTTATTATTACCTCATGATTGGCAAACCGAATGTCCCGGGAGAAAAGGACAGCCAGCCAATCACAGCCTAGCTTCACCTCGATTCCCTTGGCCAGCTTTTCCAGGGAGGTCAGGTGATTGGTGGGGAAGTAGTAGGCTAACGTCACATGGAGCTGCTTCTTATGGGGCTCTAAATGGACATCTGAGACAGAGAGAGGAGCATGAGTGAATAAAGGTAAAGAATATAAAGAAAGCCATTTCTGTGGGGCAAACTACTACAGTGGAAATCTAGCTCAGCAAATCATAGAACTACAGGCTTGAGCAAAATGTCCCCATATTTTCCAAGCAATCTTTTTTGACGTGTTATAATCCACCATGCACAATTTGAAATGAAGCTCCAAACTGCCGGTGCTTTATGGTGAGGATAATCTCTTTAGGATTAAGCATTACAGTCAGGGCCGGCGTCAGAACGAATCAGTTGGACAAGCATTTGATTTTTATTCACGGGCACATCCTGTGTGCTTACGCGCAAACACATTTTGTTAATGGGTGTTATGATAAAGACCATACACTCTTAGAAAAAAAGGTGCTATCTAGAACACAGAAGGGTTCTTTGGCTGTACCCATAGGAGAACCCTTTGAAGAACCATTTTTGGTTCCAGGTAGAACCCCTTTGGTTTCAATGTAGAACCCTTTCCACAGAGGGTTCTACATGGAACCCAAAAGGGTTCTATCTGTAACCAAAAAGGGTTTTACCAGCAACCAAAAAGGGTTCTCCTATGGGCTGAAGAACCGTTTTGGAACCCTTTTTTCTAAGAGTGTAGGCAGCTCGTGAATTTCAAGTTTGGGGAAGCTTACAATTTATCCTACCATTTCAACCTATCATGCGTGCCATACGACTATAGGCCTATGCAGCAGTAGGCCTATAACGTCCATCATCACCTAAATACATAGGACTAAAGCCGCAAAAGAAAAGTGGAAAATATCCTGATGAAAATTCTGGTTCTTTCAATCACATTAATATCTCTGCCTCCCTTTCTATCTGTCTTGACTTGAGCTATCGCTAGAGAAATGCAACATTGTACCAACTCGGCAGGTTGGCGTACTCAGACGCGAACGCTCCCTTCATGTTGTCAGGACAGAGAAACCACACACATGCTCATTGCTCACATGGAGCACTCCAAACAAAAGACAGTGAAAAAATTGACAAAACTCCTAAACGATGGTTATGAAATAAACCAAATCGTGTTTCTCACAAGTGTAGCAGGTTGTGAACTCTGCAAACAACGTTTCCACTCCGAGAATGAGAACGGTAAATGACTGTAATACATGCATTAACCGAAATGAATGTAACTAAATGACAGAGATGAACGGTACATTTACTAGGACTACTGGTTACATATGTAATGTTGAATTGACAAAAAGAAACAATCAAAGGGCCAACAATTCACACAATGAAACAATGACTGTGCAAGATTTGGCGGGAGACACCGGAGAACATTCTGGAGTGCTGAGTGCATGTATTCTGGAGAGAGACGCCCATATCTTCGCCATACACCCAGCCCCTTCTTCTAGTCTCAACATTTTATACTCAAGACACATTATCTTCACTCATTTTAGATGCTTTTCACTGACAGCCGCAACTCAATAATCAGCGAGGCCTATTGCCACGCGCTCTGCCCAAATTGCTGCCTACCCCAATAGGCATAGGCCTATACACTTGTGATTTGAAACAATCCACAGCAAAAAAACATTTTAAGAAGATAATGATCCTCTGTGGCCAAGTCAAGCTCTCTGGTAAAGTCTTTTTGAATGATTTTATTTAGACAGGAGTAATTATATGAAACCAAGTGGCTGAAACCATCTCGTATGTAATGACGAGATGCTCATGTCTCCGCCCTAACAATGTGAGTCGTTGTCCCAAAGGCTGGAATGCAGGTGACAAGTTTAGGTCTGCATATAAACGCAATGGGCTTATTCAGGACAGATTTGCGGGAGAGCAAGCCCTCTCATTTCGCCTCTTCCTCTCTGCTGAAACTAGCGAGCGAAACAGCACCCCTCTGTCTTACTATATGTAGCCCGTGTATCTGATGCTGTCTGGCCAGAAAAAGTATGACATGCCATACCCATTTTGTCTAGACAGCATCAGATACATGGTCCACACATACAGAGACAGAGACGAACTGTTTCACTCGCTCAGATGCTTAATCTGAGATTGATGTGTCTTTCTTTCTTTGCGTGTCTCAGTCAAATAATTGATCAGTCGGTAGGGCCCGCCAATAAATTCAGCCCTGATTACAGTCATCCCTTACCAGCTTAAAATATGTAATTTTCTGACCAAAGCATGTGGAGAGATAGACTGCCTGTAAAAAGGCAACGTGTGTATGCTTCTGTGTGTGTCTGGCGTGCTTGCGTGCGTGCGTGGGTGTGTGTCCATGTGTCACAGGTAGAGATAGTTCCTACCTGCTTTTCTGGCAGCCTCGGAAGCAAAGTCAGCAGCAAACTGCTTGAGGACATCTGCGATCTCATCCTCGACGAAGAGGCCTATGAAGTTGAAGGAGGTGTAGAGTTCCAGGGGCAGAGGGCTAGGGAAACGACCCCTCCATTGGCCAACCGTGGCCTGCAGGGCCTCCAACAGGGCATCCACCTTCTTGTCTGCACACTGCGGGACAGGGTAGAGTCTGAGTACCACACAAACACTGAGTCTTACATTAACATTTAGGGCCAGTTTTCCAGACACAGATTAGTCCTAGTCCTTGGACTTGTGCTCAATGGAGAATCACCATTAAAAGCACGTTTTAGTCCAGGACTAGGCTTAATCTGTATCTGAGAAACTGGCCCTTACTAGACAGATGTTACAGTCTCTTGACCTCAACGGGACTTCCTGGATAAATGCACACTTAGAAAAAAGGGTTCCAAAAGGGTTCTTCGGCTGTCCCCATAGAATAACTATTTTTGGTTACAGGTGGAACTTTTTTAGGTTCTACATGGAACCAAAAAGTGTTTTTCAAAGGCTTCACCTATTGGGACAGTCAAAGAACACCTTCAGCACCTTTTTTTTCATAAGTCTTAAGTAATATAATTACAATACTTCATGGTTAGCTGAATTCGAGGTAGCAGCATCCATGTGTTGATGTATGACGTGAGGTGTGTCATTTCCCCCTGGGCTCACCATGAAGAACTGGCAGAGCGTGATGTGGGGGAAGATGTTGTGGGCCTTGTTCTTGCCGCAGGAGACGCGGGACTGCTGCCAGAAGTGATGGAGCTGATTCTGCAGGGGTCCGCTGGGGCGCAGGTACAGGACGTACTCTCTGGGCAACGGGTCATCCAGGAAGGGGTCATCCACATGGGAGAACAGCCTGAGGAAGAGCAGGAGAAGAAGAAGAGGAGGAGGAGGCTTATCAACGACTGAGGTAGAAGATGTGTGTGTGTGGGGGGGAGCGGGGCTCCAATGCAGCTGTTTTGATCTCAATATGAAATCATTTCTGGGTAACAATTAAGTACCTTACTGTGATTGTTTCCATTTAAAATGGTCAAAAATAAACAAAAAAATTGCTTCTTAGAAAATAGTCATTTCTCAAGCAAGAACTTAGCTAGGACTGTCTGGGCGTGGTCTGAGTAGGGAGGGGAAACTGAAAAACTAGCTGTTATTGAAACAGAGGTTTGGAACTCTCTTTCTTATTGGTCTATTAACTAATTTACCATCTGGGGATGTCACCAGGCAGGCCAAAACTCCATCCCACCAAAACATGCTGAAACTTCAGACGATCTTTTCAAACAGCTCTTACACTAAAATGGCATCATTATACTTTTCACAATTTCTCAGTATTATTCCAACCTCATAGTGTGGAAATATATATAAAACCCAGGAAATGTTGACTGCACTGGGCCTTTAAAGAATTGTAGTCATTCACACATATGCAGCACAGCAGAGGGCAGCATAACACACATGGTTAATCTCTGGGAGTGTGTGTTTGTATACCTGTGCATGTGTGTTAGAACTCACCAGTCGCATGCTGCCTGTACACTCCTGCCTCCTGTTGATACTAGTGCCTTCAATCTGCAAAGACAGAAAACAGTGATGGCTACAATGCTTCCTTTTGAAGGCACAAAGTCAGAGTTCACCATCTCTGTTCCCTATTTGTCTGAGATAAGTGACCCAGGCTGCGTCCCAAGTAGTGCACAATATAGGGAAAAGGCTCCCATCTGGGAGGCACAGATTCACACAGTTGTAAGAAGCACTACTGAGGCAGAGTTCATACACTGTATCTTTAGTCATGTGGAGCATGGTTTAGCAGGAGTAACACAGCCTTTATTATAAACAGCGGAGTCTGATACAGTGGACAGTTATGCTAAGTTCATCATATGGTTTCAATAAGACACGCCAGAGGGAAGTGTGGAGGAGATTCCTTCGATACAGTATGAGTATGAATAAAACAAAGGTGTGAAGTGAACAACCCACCGCATATAATTTCCACTAAGCCATTTCAAATGTCAAAACCAATTCAATCCATGAAAATAGACACACATGCTAAGTCACTCTCCAAAATAGCAGACAACCGTATTGTGAGACAGCTTCCTAAATCCAGCAGCACCTGGAGGCCTGGTTAACAAGCAGTGGAGGGAGCATGCTGATTCTTATTAGGCCATCAAAACCTAATTGCAAACTATTTAAGGGAAGGAAAAAAACTTGGAAACTGCTAATGCGATTCACCTCTCTGGGGACTATAGTCTCCATGGCATCTGCAGCGGTGGAAACCAAGACAGCACCTAGTACCGAGACCTGGGGGACACCAGTAGGGCAGAGACAGACCCTCTCCAATGTAAATGTAGATGTTTGGTTTGAACAGGGCCTCTTGGCCTTACCTTTTGGCTCACTTATTAAAAGTACAAATACAATGTTGATCCACTTTAACTTACTTCTGTATCCGCAAACACGGGTTGACGCAATAGAGTCAAAAGGTATTAACCAACCAGTTTAACATTTGAGCTCCACCAGACACCCAAGTCAATCTGTGGAAAAGGGTAGTACAGATGCTTAATGGTATATCTACCGTAAGATTGTAGGACATATTTCACCTTTCACCCAGGCCCTTCAACAGTACTAGTTTAAACTTGACAATACTAGGATTGTGTGAAGATGCAATGTTGCGGACAGGGAGTGTCCACAGAGGATTGATTTCATGCATTACATCAGCCAAACATACAGTGGGGCAAAAAAGTATTTAGTCAGCCACCAATTGTGTAAGTTCTCCCACTTAAAAAGATGAGAGAGGCCTGTAATTTTCATCATAGGTACACTTCAACTATGACAGACAAAATGAGAAAAGAAATCCAGAAAATCACATTGTAGTATTTTTATGAATTTATTTGCAAATGATGGTGGAAAATAAGTATTTGGTCAATAACAAAAGTTTATCTCAATACTTTGTTATATACCCTTTGTTGGCAATGACAGAGGTCAAACGTTTTCTGTAAGTCTTCACAAGGTTTTCACCCACTGTTGCTGGTATTTTGGCCCATTCCTCCATGCAGATCTCCTCTAGAGCAGTGATGTTTTGGGGCTGTTGCTGGGCAACACGGACTTTCAACTCCCTCCAAAGATTTTCTATGGGGTTGAGATCTGGAGACTGGCTAGGCCATTCCAGGACCTTGAAACACTCCTTCGTTGCTAGGGCGGTGTGTTTGGGATCATTGTCATGCTGAAAGACCAAGCCACGTTTCATCTTCAATGCCCTTGCTGATGGAAGGAGGTTTTCACTCAAAATCTCACGATACATGGCCCCATTCATTCTTTCCTTTACACGGATCAGTCGTCCTGGTCCCTTTGCAGAAAAACAGCCCCAAAGCATGATGTTTGCACCCCCATGCTTCACAGTAGGCATGGTGTTCTTTGGTTGCAACTCAGCATTCTTTGTCCTCCAAACACGACGAGTTGAGTTTTTACCAAAAAGTTATATTTTGGTTTCATCTGACCATATGACATTCTCCCAATCTTCTTCTGGATCATCCAAATGCTCTCTAGCAAACTTCAGACGGGCCTGGACATGTACTGGCTTAAGCAGGGGGACACGTCTGGCACTGCAGGATTTGAGTCCCTGGCGGCATAGTGTGTTACTGATGGTAGGCTTTGTTACTTTGGTCCCAGCTCTCTGCAGGTCATTCACTAGGTCCCCCCGTGTGGTTCTGGGATTTTTGCTCACCGTGCTTGTGATCATTTTGACCCCACGGGGTGAGATCTTGCGTGGAGCCCCAGATCGAGGGAGATTATCAGTGGTCTTGTATGTCTTCCATTTCCTAATAATTGCTCCCACAGTTGATTTCTTCAAACCAAGCTGCTTACCTATTGCAGATTCAGTCTTCCCAGCCTGGCGCAGGTCTACAATTTTGTTTCTGGTGTCCTTTGACAGCTCTTTGGTCTTGGCCATAGTGGAGTTTGGAGTGTGACTGTTTGAGGTTGTGGACAAGTGTCTTTTATAATGATAACAAGTTCAAACACGTGTCATTAATACAGGTAACAAGTGAAGGATAGAGGAGCCTCTTAAAGAATAAGTTACAGGTCTGTGAGAGCCAGAAATCTTGCTTGTTTGTAGGTGACCATAAATACTTATTTTCCACCATAATTTGCAAATAAATTCATTAAAAATCTTACAATGTCATTTTCTGGATTTTTTTTCTCATTTTGTATGTCATAGTTGAAGTGTACCTTGCACAATTGGTGGCTGACTAAATACTTTTTTGCCCCACTGTATGAGGCCACAGGGGAGCAGCTACATAGGAACAACAAACACTCTACCCTCACACAGGAAATGCTCAATACGTGTGCATGTATCTCTTTAATCTTTGATCATTCGCTCCAACTCAACATAGGGCTCCCATATTGAGTTAATTCAAATGTCTCCCTACATCAGAGGCAGTGTCACAGGTTACATGGCCTGAAGTTCGTCATTACACCAGTCACAGATATGAAGACATGGGAGAGCAACTACATAGGAACCACAAACACTCTACCATCACACAGTAAAGGCTCAATGTGTGCATGTGTCTCTTGTATTTCAATATGAATATCTTTAAGGACCATATACACCCATATCATTATATTGTTGGGGTATACCCACACGATTCCAACACAGAAAAGCTGATTTTCAACATACTTCCTTAAACATTTTTGGGAAATTATTTCACTCATATTGTAATTAATTATATATTTTTTATTATATATGAATGATCATATTTCATAGAAATCTGGAAACACTGACAGTTGCTTTAAAGGAGGCTACAATTGTCAGATCAACTGGGTGTCCTGCCACAAGACTGGCTTTAGCCCGAGATAAAACTGAATATAACTGAGCTAAAAACCTGGGTATTAGTTTAGGTAGCTAATGCTAGTCTTCAGGTCTAAGGCGCAGTTACTCCTTAGACCAAAAGTGAGTGTGTATACGGTTGAAGTCAGAAGTTTGCATACACCTTAGCCAAATACATTTAAACTCAGTTTCACAAATCCTGACATTTAACCCTCATAAAAATTCCCTGTCTTAAGGATCACCACTTTATTTTAAGAATGTGAAATGTCAGAATAATAGTAGAGAGAATGATTTATTTCAGCTTTTATTTCATTCATCACATCCCCAGTGGGTCAGAAGTTTACACACACTCAATTAGTATTTGGTAGTCCCTCCTGCAACAAAGCACCCCCACAACATGATGCTGCCACCCCCGTGCTTCAAGGTTGGGATGGTGTTCTTCGGCTTGCAAGCCTCCCCCGTTTCCTCCAAACATAATGATGGTCAATATGGCCAAACAGATCTATTTTGACCAGAGGACATTTCTCCAAAAAGTACGATCTTTGTCCCCATGTGAAGTTGCAAACCGTTGTCGGGCTGTTTATGTCGGGTTTGTAGCAGTGACTTCTTCCTTGCTGAGTGGCCTTTCAGGTTATGTCGATATAGGACTTGTTTTACTGTGGATATAGATACTTTGTACCTGTTTCCTCCAGCATCTTCACAAGGTCCTTTGCTGTTGTTCTGGGATTGATTTGCACTTTTCGCACCAAAGTACATTCATCTTCTGGAGACAGAAAGCGTCTCCTTCCTGAGCGGTATGACGGCTGTATGGTACCATGGTGTTTATACTTGTGTACTATTGTTTGTACAGATGAACGTGGTACCTTCAGGCATTTGGAAATTGCTCCCAAGGATGAACCAGACTTGTGGAGGTCTACAATTTTTCTTCTGAGGTCTTGGCCTTGGTCTTGATTTTCCCATGATGTCAAGCAAAGAGGCACTGAGTCTGAAGGTAGGCCTTGAAATACATCCACAGGTACACCTTCAATTGACTCAAATTATGTCAATTAGCCTATCAGAAGCTTCTAAAGCCATGACATCATTTTCTGGAATTTTCCAAGCTGTTTAAAGGCACAGTTTACTTAGTGTATGTAAACTTCTGACCCACTGGAATTGTGATACAGTGAATAATAAGTGAAATAATTTGTCTGCATACAATTGTTGGAAAAATTACCTGTGTCATGCACAAAGTAGATGTCCTAACTGACTTGCCAAAACTATAGTTTGTTCACAAGAAATTTGTGGAGTGGTTGAAAAACTAGTTTTCATGACTCCAACGGTAGTGTATGTAAACTTCTGACTTCAACTGTATATGACAAGCCCTGTTCCAGAGTGGAACCTAAATGTGGCCCATGTACCAAGTGTGTATCAAATTCTGAATCAAAGGAGGTGCAGCGATCAGATCTCTGTAACTAAATATATTAGGTGCATAACACAATCATGCATAGAAAAGCCACAGTTGTGTGAGTTCAGCTACATTCAGCTCAAAGTTGTTCCAACCTCAATGGAAAAAACAGGCAGCTGCTTTTGACTTGTGGCCTGTTCTCCGTTCTGGAGATCCTCTGTGAACCGCACAGGCCTCAGTCCAACATCCTGAAAAAGGTAGCGAAAGCATTCTCGCTGTCAGGCGGTCTATGGGCTGCGCTGAAGTGAACCCCTTAAGAGTATCACAGTGCTTCCCCATCTACACTTCAGATGCTTCTGACAGGAAACACTTCAGAAGTAAATCAGCTGAGGACAATGTGGTCTGTCTTTCTCAGATCTGAACCAGGTGTAAAAATAAGCTGTGGTCACACAGACAGACAGACAGACAGACTGTCTGTCTGTCTGTCTGCCTGTCTGAGAGAGAGAGACAGAGAGAGAGAGAGAGAGGAGAGACAGAGAGAGAGATAGAGAGAGAGGAGAGACAGAGAGAGAGAGAGAGAGGAGAGACAGAGAGAGAGAGAGAGAGAGAGGCGAAAGCCATGCGTCCTTCAAAACACAACCCTGTCAAACCGCACTGCTGGCTTAACCAGGAAGCCAGCCGCACCAATGTGCTGGAGGAAACACCGTACAACTGGCGGCTATAGTCAGCATGCATGCACCCGGCTCGTCGCAAGAGCGCAATTGGACAAGGATATCCCGGCTGGCCAAACCCTCCCCTAACCCAGACGACACTGGGACAATTTTGCGTCACATCATGTATCCCGATCACGGCCGGCTGCGACACAGCCCAGGATCGAACCCGGATCTGTAGTGACGCCTTAAGCACGGCAGTGCCTTAGACCGCTGCACCACTCAGGAAGCCCTGTGATTTTAATTTCAGAAATCTGTTCCCAAGTATTCCCACACATAATAGAGAGATGTAATCGTACACAAATAATAATTCATAATAATTGATTGGATTTATATAGCACATTTCTACTAACTGAGGTACTCTAAGCGCTTTACATAGTTGGGGGAAACTCATCTCATCCACCATCAATGTGTAGCACCAACCTCAGTGATGCACAGGGACCATTTTTGTGCCAGAACCACACATCAGCTATCAGATGGAGAGCTGAGGAGTGATATATGTCAATTAGGAATGAAGGGGATGATTAAGTGGCCATGATGGAATGTGGCCAGATTGGGAATTGAGCCATGACACCGAGGTGAACACCCCTAATCTTACAATAAGTGCCATGGGATTTTGAGTGACCACAGAGAGTCAGGACACCCGTTTTAACGTCCCATCTGAAAGACGGCACCCTACGCACGACAATGTTCCCAAATGTAATTAAGGTTTGAAATGATTACATTTTTGTCAAATATTAAATCCTTCTAGGCTTCTTGCGGTCAGTTTGCAGTGGAAATGTTTTTATTTTATTATTATGTTCCGGCCCCCCGACCGTCCACTTTAAGAACAAATTGGCCCGTGGCTGAATCTAGTTGATGATGCCTAAGTTGACAGAGACACAGAGCCAGCAACAGCAGTGCTGTGCTGTGGTCGTCCACCACAGCAGGATGAGAACTGCATCAAGTATGAACATGGTGTAGACACTGACTCTTAATTGAGCATAAATGCTATTTTTCTGGTCCCTGATGTCATTTAAATTCAATTCAACTTTATTTGACCCTACGGCTATTACAATTTTAATGACGTTCCCAGAATAGACCTTTGTTTGAGCAGTAAAGTAGTCTTACCAGGGCTGGGGTGAATTTATAAATGGAATTCAAATGAATTTCATTATGACTGAACTACTGTGATAGTGTTGTGTGTCTGTAGCATGGAAGAGCTCAGCTTCATCCTGAGGTATTTATTTACACTATCCCCCCACACACCCATGTCTTGCACTCAATTTCTCAACCGATCACATCTGTCCAGCAATAACATGACATCAACGATCCATGTGCACTTGTAATTGACTACATTTTGATCTGTGAGTTTGGGTGCAAGGCTTGGACCCAGTTGAATCCAGTTTCCTCCCGAGCTGATGAAGTACAAATGCTGTACAACATTCTGTTTTGTGAGCTAATATAATTTTTGTCCAATCTCTCTGGGAAAAATAAAATAAATATGAACATTTCAAAACACACAATGTCGTCTGCAACTGATCAAAGTATGGGGGAAATCAACGTAGAAGACCGTCCTTGAGAGCCTTCTCACCAATCACCAAGTTATCACTCCCTAGGAGTCTACAGATCATATACCAACTTTAATTTGTGTAATAACAATCTCTCGTGACAGCCTTAACATCTAGTGGCTGATTTGGTCGTGGGTGTAGAGTCTAGTGCAATAATAACTGTTCATATAGTGCTGAAATACTTACTCTACTACAGTGTATGGAGCGACATGGGAAGTCAGCTTGTCTCAGTCCATGGTTCATGATCTATTCTAGTGTATTTCTATACCCATTGATCATTTAACCTTGTGTTACATGGATTGCTTGTTATTCAGATCAGAGTCAGTGGTTGTAAAGGACTTTATCACACAAACTAAACATTCTTGAAGGTTAGAAAACCACTTGCTTTTTCTAACGCCCACTACGCTATGAAAGTGAGATTTTCCAACCAGAGAGTTCCTGTGAGCTTCTCAAGACAGGAAGAGGAACAGATGAGCCTCTAAGCAGGACACCCCCACAATCAGCACACTCGTGTACGTATGTATTAGTACACCAAGTGTATGTGTGTGTCTGTGTGCACGTTTTTGAGGTGCACAAATAAACTAACACGTCCTTTTGTAGCACTGTAGACAGCATTATGTTCCTTCTTCTGAGTAATACAATGTAGGACTTCATAATTGGGCAGACATACAAGTACACATGGAGACAATGACTAATATTGTCCAAAGGTTCTGAAAAAGAACTAACTATGAAGCTGAGGAAACCAGGGGTTAGTTAGTCAACCTTTAAGCTGAACTTTAGTCACTTAATTTCCACATGTTGAAAGACTGAATCATAAGGAATAATTGATACCCAAAAGGTGTTGTGAAGACCACGAGATGAACAAGGAGACAATTAAATGTCAAGTTGGTCAGGACAGGCTGAGATAGCAATAAAGGGCTACAACACCCCACCAGATCTGTGATTAAGCCCGGGTTTCAACCCAAGGCACGGCATAGGGCAGCCCAATAGACAACCGACAATTCACCTTTTAAAGGTAACTTATGTTTGAGCCAACGTTTCCAGTGTTGACCATGAATGCGATCTCTGCGAACATTGGGGAAATTACCTTTAAGAGGGTGTATTGTCAGCTGTTTAGTGTGCTGCTCTAGTAACGTGCCTTGTATTGAATCATGGACTAAGTCAACGAAAGGAGTTGGGGAAGGATGCAATTCTTAAATTTTGGAACGGAGCCTTTGTTTCATGCCAAAGTTACCATGTGCACTAAAGCCTTCCAGTGTGATATTTAACGCTCAGAACACTACTGTGTGTATGATTATCACCCCTGGCTTCCTCTCCTCTCAGTCTACTCTTGGCCAACCAGGGCAGCAGACAGACGGTGTGAAGTCACAAATGCAGACACAAATGCAAACACAACATGGAATGTCCAAGTCTTAAGACCCTGAGATATTTTTGAGCTCTCAATTCAACAGGCTTTATTGGCATGGGAAACATATGTTTACACTGCCAAAGTCAGTGAAATAGACCATAAACAAAAGTGATATAATCCACCAAAAATGAACAGTAAACATTACACTCACAAGTTTCAAAAGAATAGTCACCTTTCAAATGTCATAGTATGGCTATGCACAGTCTTGTAATGATGTGCAAAGTACAACAGGGAAACTAAATAAACATAAATATGGATTGTATTTAAAATGGTGTTTGTTCTTCACTAGTTGCCCTTTTCTTGTGGCAACAGGTCACAAATCTCGCAGCTGTGACGGCAAACTGTGGTATTTCACCCAACAGATACGGGAGTTTATCAGAATTTGATTTGTTTTGGAATTCTTTGTGGGTCTGTGTAATCTGAGGGAAATATGTGTCTCTAATATGGTCATACATTTGGCAGGAGGTTAGGAAGTGCAGCTCAGTTTCCACCTCATTTTGTGGGCAGTGTGCAAATACAGTAGCCTGTATTCTCTTGAGAGCCAGGTCTGCCTACATCAGCTTTTCTCAATAGCAAGGCTATGCTCTCTGAGTCTGTCAAAGCTTTCCTTCGTTTTGGGTCAGTCATAGTTGTCAGGTATTCTGCCACTGTGTACTCTCTGTTTACGGCCAAGTAGCATTCCAGTTTTACTTTTGGTAAATTCTTTCAAATTTGTCAAGTAATTACATTTTTGTTGATTTGGTTGGGTCTAATTGTGTTGATGTCCTGGGGCTCTGTGGGGTGTGTTTGTGTTTGTGTACAGAGCCCCAGGACCAGCTTGCTTAGGGGACTCTTCTTCAAGTTCATATCTCTGTAGGTGATGGCTTTGTTATAGAAGGTTTGGGAATCACTTCCTTTTAGGTGGTGGTAGAATTTAACATCTCTTTTCTGGATTTTGATCAGCTATTTATTCAGCTCTGCGTGCATTATTGGTGATTTACGTTGTACACTGAAGATGTTTTTGCAGAATTCTGCATGTAAAAGTCTTAATTAGATGTTTTTCCCATTATGTGAATCTTTGGTTGGTGAGCAGACCCCAGACCTCACAACCATAAAGGGCAATGAGTTCTATAACTGATTCAAGTATTTTTAGCCAGATCCTAAATAGGATGTCAAATGTTATGTTCCTTTTGATGGCGTAGAAGGCCCTTCTTGCCTTGTCTCTCAGATCGTTCACAGCTTTGTGGAAGTTACCCGTGGTGCTGATGTTTAGGCCGAGGTAAATATCTTTTTTTTGTGTGCTCTAGGGCAACGGTGTCTAGACAGAATTAATATTTGTGGTCCTAGCAATATGTGCTGAAGATCTAGGTGCTGCTGTAGGCCCTCCTTGGTTGGGGACAGAATAACCAGATCATCAGCAAACAGTAGACATTTGACTTCAGCTTCTATCCGGGTGCTGCAGACTGATTGAGTGATCTCGCCAATTTGTTGATATACAGTGCCTTCGGAAAGTATTCAGACCCCTTGACTTTTTCCAAATGTTGTTATGTTACAGTCTTATTCTAAAATAGATAAGAACAAAACATCCTCACCAATCTACACACAATACCCCATAGTGACAAAGCAAAACAGTTTCTTTTCAATGGAAATATCTTATTTACATAAGTATTCAGACCCTTTGCTATAAGACTCGAAATTGAGCTCAGCTGCATGCTGTTTCCATTGATCATCCTTGAGATGTTTCTACAACTTGATTGGAGTCCACCTGTGGTAAATTCAATTGGGTCCCACAGTTGACAGCGCATGTCAGAGCAAAAACCGAGCCACGAGGTCGAAAGAATTGTCCATAGAGCTCCGAGACTGGATTGTGTCGAGACAGATCTGGGGAAGGGTACCAAAACATTTCTGCAGCATTGAAGGTCCCCAATAACACAGTGGCCTCCACCATTCTTAAATGGAAGAACTACCAAGACTACCAAGACTCTTCCTAGAGCTGGCCGCCCGGCCAAATTGAGCAATTGGGGGAGAAGGGCCTTGGTTACAGGGGTGAACAAGAACCCGATGGTCACTCTGACAGAGCTCTAGAGTTACCCTGTGGAGAGGGGACAACCTTCCAGAAGGAGAACCATCTCTGCAGCACACCATCAATCAGGACTTTATGGTAGAGTGGCCAGAAGAAAGCCACTCCTTAGTAAAAAGGCACATGACAGCCTGCTTGGTGTTTGCCAAAAGGCACTCAAAGACTCTCAGACCATGAGAAACAAGATTCTCTGGTTTGATAAAACCAAGATTGAACTCTTTGGCCTGAATGCCAAGCATCACGTCAGGAGGAAACTTGGCACTATCCCTACGGTGAAGCACAGTGGTGGCAACATCATGCTGTGGGGATGTTTTATTTAATTAACCTTGATTTACCTAGGCAAGTCTGTTAAGAACAAATTCTTATTTACAATGATGGCCTACCCCGGCCAAACCCTAATCCAGACGATGGCCTACCCCTATCGAATACACAGTGGGATATTGGTTATTTTGGACTTCCTAAGGCTTCCACTAGATGTCAACCGTCTTTAGAACGTTGTTTCAGGCTGCTCCTGTGAAGAGTGGCCGGGTGAGAGCTGTTTGACTAAGGGGTTCCATTGCTTTTCTACAGAAAATGGAATTCTCCGGTTGGAACATTATTGAACATTTATGATAAAAACATCCTAAAGATAGATTCTATACTTCGTTTGACAAGTTTCTTCGACCTGTAATATAACTTTTTGAACTTTTCGTCCGACTGGACCAGAACGCGCTTTTGGATTTGTTTACCAAACACCCTAACAAAAGAAGCTATTTGGACATAAATGGACATAAATGATGGACATCATCGAACAAAACAAGCATTTATTGTGGAACTGCGATTCCTGATTCACTGTATATGTTGAAGAGGGTGGGGCCAAAGCTGCATCCCTGTCTCAAAAGCTTTTTTTGTTGCTCTCTCTCTCTGTCACTTATCTCTTTTCAAAAGGGTGACACGATCATTACTACACTATAAAACAGAAAACTGCATGGCTGGAAATGGTAAACTAATGAGAATGGAGGTTGAGTTAATATCAGTATCATTATCAGTATCAGACAGACGAGGGAACTCTCATACACATTTGTGAAAAAGTGCTTTAGATTATAACCAGGATATCTGTGAGGGATGATCGGAGCAATGAGAAGGCTCCCGAATTCAGCTCTGACATCCCATTCAAAAGATGTGTGCTAGAAAATGTAACTAATTTTGTATATTCAATGGCCCCTCCTCCTTGTTTGACAACAGTTGTGCCCCATCACCCCCCATCCTGCCAGTCACACACAAACACACACGCACCACCCATTCACAAGAAATGTCCCATACCATTTCAACACCAGCTGACCTCCACCCAGACAGACACACTCTCACCCCTCCCATCTCAGCTCTGCGGGGAAATCCCATGGCTCTGGTCCCTGCATACGGACAGTTCCTGTTTACAAACCTGCCAGAGACCTTGAGGCCCTGTCACACTGAAGCTAAGCCACTGACCACTAGAGCATGACCAGAGTGAAACACCATGGGCTTGCACCCCACCCCCCTCTCTCTCTCTGAGTATGCTCCTCTTTCAAAATCTCAAATTGTAAAGCATGCAAAGATGACTGACAGCAGCCATAAAAATATAAAGAAAATAGTAATATCGGTAATGATAACGGCAATATCTGAACTTGTTCATGATCTTATCTGGGACAGGTCAATGTGGGGGTGTAACTGCTTTGTTCTACTCACAGAAGGTTATATTTCTTCTGGGAGACTTTGTTTCCTCTTGCATTGTGCTGTGATGGTGGAAGAATTCCGTCCTCCTCACGTTAATAGAACGGATCATCTTTTTCCTGTTTTCCTGTACATTGTTACAACCTCTATGTGTTTGCCTGCCTCTACTCTCACAGTCAAAACAGACACCCGAGGAAGTAGTATAATAACTTGAGAGGAATTTGTTGATCTACTCCCAGGAGCAGTGAAGATGTGTTTTGAATTGAAAGTTAGGGGGTGGGGAATTTAATTGAACTAAATATTGAACTGCACAATTTAAACAGCATTGGAACATTGGAATAACACATCTTATTGCACTGTGGCATGAAGGCAGGCAGGCAGGCAGGCGGGCAGGCGGGCAGACACGCACGTACACACGCACGCACACATATTCTTATTCATAACGTGTCAATGTAGAATATTTGTAAGCCCACTCTCACATGCAGACTCTCGCTGGATTCAGAGCCCCATGAGCAAAAACATTAAGGCTTTTACTGACGACTAATTCTCTGCTGTGTTTTCCTCTCATTATGCATTTCATTGACGTCTAGAGGAAGAGTTGAGGAGTAAATGAAGGACTTACTGTTCAGACAAAACTCCCCTCACTGTGCTCTACCACACTGACTGCAATTATCTACCGTGCTACAATTATGCTCAAATGATTTGTCCACAGATCGAAGATCTCTGGAGAGACCTGAAAATAGCTGTGCAGAGACGCTCCCCATCCAACCTGGCAGAGATTGAGAGAATTTGCAGAGAGAATGGGAAAAATTCCCCAAATACAGGCATGCCAAGCTTGTACCGTCATACCCAAGAAGACTCGAGGCTGAATACTTTAATGTGAGAGTTCTGTTTTTTTTTTAAACACATTTTTCAAACATAAAAACAAAAAATTGCCTTGTCATTATGGGGTATTGTGTGTAGATTGATGAGCAGAAAAACAAAACAATTGAATACATTTTAGAATACTTTCCGAATGCACTGTACAGCATGCATTATACATTTTAATGCTAGCCTCTTTGATAAAAATCCGATGAAGAGACTGCTGGTTAAGGAAAGATGCTCCACAGCTGTAAGTACCTTGTGCTTGCCAAACCAAGCCTCAAACACACTTGCCTTGTCATTACGGCTCTAGTACAGAGTCAAGAAACCCCCTCTGGTTCAGTGCCTAGACTACATTCACAGAAATCAGCAGAATCTCTGTCACTAATCCTAATGGCATTATTTAGGCTATAAAACACATTGTTGTTTCTCCAGTGAGTTGTTTCTGACTCTGGGTTGGTACACACCTTTGTTTTTCACATTGCTAGTAGGGAAGTAGGTGAAAACTGGATCAAGTATGCTACACATATGTATACATGTTTACAGTATACATACAGTAGCTATGTACTGTGTACATAACAATGATAAAGTAGGCTGCATAATATATGGACATCTGCATATCATTGCACAGGCACACAGTATGAGGGCAAATGCATTTTGACATAATCATTTTGTCATTCACGCACGCCTGTCATCATATCAAATTGTAATTAAAAGCGCATCAATTGTAACTTCATCTCAGATCATTTGGACCCAATGTCCAGCAAACTGACAGGGATTTGGAGCTCCCTATGTCCAAACATAGTGACTCCAGTCAGCGGTTTGGATGCCGCAGTATGCTGGAAGCATGAGGCTGGAAGGACACTAGCTCTTGAATTGGCTGTCATAGTTCTGGCAAAGATAGCACAGACACATATGGCGCAGCCACAACGATACAAACAAACACAGACACAGCATACACACACACACACAGAGGACACACACACACACACACAGAGGACACACACACACACAGAGTACACACACACACACACACAGAGGACACACACAAAGACAAATACATAAAGAGAGAAAAAGGATGGCAAGCTAAAAAGCAGTTACCAATGGACCACATTGCATCCACACAAGATGGTGTATTTTCAAGCAGGATCAGCTCAGCTACTGCTAGTGCATGTGTGAGGTGAAGGTACAGAAAGGCTGGATTGTAAATGTGCTTTGTCTCCAATGTGTCTGTTGCAAAGCTCCTAGTGGTCTGTTGCTGATGGCATCACTGAACAGATGCAACGCCGTCAGTCTCACTCTGAGCGAACCCTGTACGACTTAATGCAAACAACAGCTGCCTCGCAGGCCGGGGGGACAGAAAGGGGCAGAGACGGTACTAGTAGCAGAGGGGACCGAAGGAGCACAGCTGTCAGTCCCAAAATATACCAGGGCGGGCACCTGCGGGTATGTCAGCAACTGTGGCCAGGCCTCGTCAGACTGGCGAGACAATAGGCAGCATTGAGGAGAGCAGACTGGCACACATCTCTTTGTGCAGGTCACCCACGGGATTTTAAAGAAGAGTCTTCTTAACTGACCATACTGTGTGATATTGGAGACAACAATGACAACATGATATGGTATCTGAGTGTCTGGACAGACCAAAGATACACTATGGAGGTTGAGTTGCTAATCATTTACGTTCAATGTTTGCTTGAATCTTGGCTGTGAGGTTCATGATATAATATGAATCAATTTATTATCTCATGAAAACACACAAATCCTTTGGAACGTTTGCCACTCTCTGGCCAGTGAAGTCATTTCAGGACAATACTTCTATCCAAAGGTCCTGTATAGCCTCTTTAACTGGTCTTGTTGCGTGATATTGGAGAACAATGATTACGTTATGTGGTGTCCTGAGTTTCCAGACAGAACTTTAAAGGCATTATTATATTCAGTGATGTACCTCACTTTGGAATGAAACACATGACATTTACACACCCTAGGTTGATCCTCCTGCTACAGAGTGATGCAGTGATGCAGCGTTAATGTAACGTTAGTGCAAAGTTGGCATATAAATGTATCGTTTGCTCTTAGAATTGTAATATTTAAACTGCAAAACCCTTGCGCACCACTGCACTTTGTATACCAGGGTTGGCTGGCCTTCTCTAGTCACTCGTAGGCTCAGTCACTGGTATATTTTTATTTACAAAGCCATTTTGGGTTTACTACCTTTTTATTTGTGCATTTTTATTGTTCAGAAATGTGGTGGGTACTCTCTTCGTTCGCTGGACTTTATCCTGGTAACTGTTCCAAATGTCCGAACTGAATTTAGTAAAAGGGCTTGGTGTTTAGTAAATTTAGTAAAACACCCGATTGGTGTTTTTAAATCACTGATGAAGGATTTTGAGGCTGATTCCCTGACCTGTCAATGTTTTTAATTTGCTGTTTTATACTCTTGTGAATTCAATGGTTTTTACTCGATTACTTGTAGTTTTTCCATGTTGTCTGTCTGTAATTTTTGTGTAATGACTTGGTGCTGCCTATCTTGGCCAGGGCGCTCTTGAAAAATAGATTTTAATCTCAATGAGCCCTTCCTGGTTAAATAAAGTTTAAATAAAAAATAAAAATAAAAGTATGTATGATAAAATAACTAATGGCTCCTGTGGCAAAAAAGTGAACCCCACTGATATGTTAAACAATATGTTAAAACAATCCAAGGAATCTCATTTACATAACTATTTCAAAGACAGAGAAAATGACCTGAACAAAAACACCAAAAAAAGATTCATGCATAATAAAAGCACTATTCTACATCCAATGTTGCTGCTTAAGAAGGGGGAGGCAGCTAGAGCAATTCCCTTTAAAATATAGGTTCCACTGTGTCAGCCCTTATGTCGTCCCCTCATGCTCCAACACTTCAGACTTTCCAGCCACAGTTAACAGATATGTCCCACTCATCATTACAGAGGAAGACAAGACAGGAACAGCACATACTGTAGGTACCAGCATATTTACACAATTTTCCACAAACCTCTCCGGCAAATACTCCGAACATTACAGAGGTGTGGAGATAAAAAATGACAAAGTAAACTGCTCAGAAGCCGGGGGGAATGCTCTAAGACGGCATTGTAAGCATACTGTGTTACTTGAACTGCGACTAGGCTGCAATTTTCAGAGATGTCAAAAACAGTGTTTGCCTTCACTAAACCAAATCATATGAGCCAGAAATATCCCTAGAAGCTGCAGTGCATTGTAATTTTGGATTATGCGGTGAGCATAGTTAATTGGTGAAAGCCGCATTTACTACTACACACGAAATGTGTGGTGAACATCCCTGGAAAAGAGTCATGTGCAGAATAATGAGATATTATATACCTACTCTTTTCCAGCTTTTCCTTAGAGTAAATATAATCATAAAAACATATACAGTACACAGTTATACAGAATATAGATATAGAGTAAATATATTGTTAAAAAGAAACTGTACAGGCTATGTCTTCCTAAATATATTTTTGGTCATCATCAGCTTAAACCAAGTAGTAGAAGACTTGGAAGAGAATCTGAAAGCCTGCATCAGACCAAGCCATGGAACGCAGTATAAACGAAGTCCCCAGAGAGTATTGGAAACTCAGAGCTTGATTATGAGATAGCAGCTCAAGAACAGAGGAATTCAGATGGGAAGAACACTGTCCAATGAACACTGTCCAATGAGGAGGCTAATGAATCAAATCAAAACAGTACCAATGTGTTCCAATTAATGAACACTGTTTTAGTCAGTCGTGGCAAATACTGAGGGAGAAACGACAAACCTCAAGGGCAGCCTTTCACAAAAGCATCTCTGAGGCGTATTGTTTTGAACTCTTGGTGTAAATTCAAACCAAAAGAGTAATTTGTTTGTAGACTGTGAGAATGATGTCAGCCAGTGGCAGCAAATAGGGTATCTGGTCATTGTTGGAGTCTAAGCAAGTGGCATAAACATTTTCTTTGCTAAATGCCATTTTAATTGATTGTCTTGTCTTGAAACAATTAGGCACTAAACATACAACACAAGAATAGAGCACCTCATATCCTCTATTCAGGGTTTCATAGCCTCTATTCTTGTGTTGTATGTTTAGTGCATTATTTACCATCAACCAAATAAAAAGGAACTGATGCCAAACAGACAATGAAGTGAAATGAGAGAGGGTTTTTTCCCCTATGGGCAGAGTTGTACATTAGACACAACTACACCAGTATACTGAGTGCATGGCACAACCAACCGAGAAGCATCACGTGCAGGGTCAAATCATTGGCCCTTGGGGTGCCCTAAAAAAATTTACATTCATTAGTGGTTCAAGCAGCGAAGCTGGCTGAAACACTATTATGTTTGTAGGCGTTCATTATTCCGATTCTCCTTGGATTTACAATGGTGCCGGAAGGGCTCCTAACCGACTGTGCTATTTTTTGTGATTTTACGCATTGTTTGTAACTTATTTTGTACATAATGTTGCTGCTACCGTCACTTAGGACCGAAATCAGAACAGAGATTACTCACTTCGAACTGGATGAAGATTTTTTCTTTAATGAGTCCAACGCGAAGGATATACTGCTTCTCCGAGACAGGCCCAAATCCCTGTCATTCGCGTGAAGAAAATATGGAAATATAGGGGGCAGAGATCAGCATGCCTTGTGACAGACAATTTGTCAGCCAGTGGGTAACCCACCTCTACCATCTGTTCTATTGGCCAACGTGCAATCACTGGAAAATAAACAGGATGATCTCTGTTTGAGACTCTCCTACCAACGGGACATTTAAAAACTAATGTCTGCCCCACGAGTGGCAGTTTTTTTTACGTTTATTTTATCTTTCTTTAACTAGGCAAGTCAGTTAAGAACAAGTTGGTTAACTGCCTTGTTCAGGGGCAGAACGACAGATTTTTACCTTGTCAGCTCGGGGATTCAATCTTGCAACCTTTCGGTTACTAGTCCAATGCTATAACCACTAGGCTACCTGCTGCATCGTGGTCGAAGGCACTGCATCGCAGTGCTATCTGTGCCACTAGAGATCCTGGTTCGAGTCCAGGCTCTGTCGCAGCCGGCTACGACCGGGAGACCCATGGGGTGGTGCGCAATTGGCCCAGTGTCGTCCGGGTTAGGGGAGGTTAGGGTTTGGCTGGCAGGGATGTTCTTTCCCCATTACGCTCTAGCAACTCCTGTGGCGGGACGGGCTCAAAGCACGCTGACACGGTCGCCAGGTGTACGGTGTTTCCTCCGACACATTGGTGCGGCTGTGTTCCGGGCTATGCGGGCATTGTGTCAAGAAGCAGCGTGGCTTGGCTGGGTTGTGTTTTGGAGGATGCACGGCTCTCGACCTTTGCCTCTCAAGTCCGTACAGGAGTTGCAGCAATGAGACAAAATTGTAACTACCAATTGGATAACACGAAATTGGGGAGAAAAAGGGGTAAAAGTTTTTTTTTTTATACTAAAAAAATACTCAAAACTGTAATGTCGTATGTTTCACGGAGTCAGGGCTGAAAGATGACATGGATAATATACATTTAGCTGGGTTTTCCGTGCAGCGGCAGGACAGAACAGGGGTGGGGGTGTGTGTCTATTTGTCAATAACAGTCTCGCGTTATTGCTCATAGACCACATCAACCAAGAGAGTTTATGTATATTTTTTGTCGTCGTCTATTCACCACCACAAACCGATGCTGGCACTAAGACCGCACTCATGGGGCCATAAGCAAATAAGAAGCGGAAGCGGCGCTCCTAGTGGCCGGGGACTTCAATGCAGGCAAACTTAAATCCGTTTTACCGTATTTCTACCAGCATGTCACATGTGCAACCAGAGGGAAAAAAACTCTAGACCACCTTTACCCCACACACAGAGATGCATACAAGCTCCCCCTCATCCTCCATTTGGCAAATCTGACCATAGTGCTATCCTCCTGATTCCTGCTTACAAGCAAAAACTAACGCAGGAAGTACCAGTGACTCGCTCAATATGGAAGTGATCAGATGACATGTATGCTACGCTGAAGGATTGTTTTGCTAGCACAGACTGGAATATGTTCAGTGATTCATCCAATGGCATTGAGGAGTATACCACCTAAGTCACCAGCTTCATCAATAAGTGCATCAATGACGTCATCCCCACAGTGACCGCACATACATATCCCAACCAGAAGCCATGGATTACAGGCAGCATTCACACCAAGCTAAAGGCTAGAGCTGCCGCTTTCAAGGAGCGGGACACTAATCCGGATGCTTATAAGAAATCCCGCTATGCCCTCAGACGGACCATCAAACAGGCAAAGTGTCAATACGGGACTAAAATCCTACTACACCAGCTCTGACGCTTGTCAGATGTGACAGGGCTTGCAAACTATTATGGACTACAAAGGGAAACCCAGACACGAGCCTACCAGACGAGCGAAATGCCTTTTATGCTCACTTTGAGGCAAACAACACTGAAGAAAGAATGAGAGCACCAGTTGTTCCGAATAACTGTGTGATCACGCTATCCGTAGCCGATGTGAGCAAGACCTTTAAACAGGTCAACATTCACAAGGCCGCAGGGCCAGACGGATTACCAGGATTGTACTCAGAGCAATTGTTTTACCTTTATTTAACTATGCAAGTCAGTAAAGAACAAAATCTTATTTACAATGACGGCCTACCCCGGCCAAACCCAGACGACGCTGGGCCAATTGTGCGCCGCCCTTTGGGACTCCCAATCACAGACGGGTGTGATTCAGCCTGGATTCGAACCTTAGACCGCTGTGCCACTCAGGAGCCCATGCATGGAACAATTGGCAAGTGTCTTCACTGACAGTCTGTAATACCTACATGTTTCTAGCAGACCACTGCACTACACACTGCCCTTTCACAAATGGACAAAAGGAACACCTATGTGAGAATGCTGTTCATTGACTACAGCTCAGCATTCAACACCATAGTGCCCACAAAGCTCATCACTAAGCTAAGGACCCTGGGACTAAATACCTCCCTCTGCAACTGGATCCTGGAGCTTTTACCCCCGCACATCAACTTGGTACTTGTACCCCCTGTATATAGCCTCGTTAGTTATTTTTTACTTTTTATTTTTTTTAAATCCTTTATTTTATTTAGTAAATATAACTCTATTTCTTGAACTGTATTGTTGGTTAAGGGCTCGTAAGTAAGCATTTCACAGTAAAGTCTACACCTGTTGTATTCGGCGCATGTGAGAAATAAAATGTTACTTATTTGGTAAAAATGCTCATTCCCGTGAGATGGTAAGGTTTAGGAAGGTGCAACTTGGCATGATGGTAAAGGCCCATGGCCCACACTCCCTAATGCAATGTCATGCCAATTGGCCAGATGGTGGCACTATAACAAGCAATTGAAACTGCAAAATTTGAAAGGTTGGTACTAGGGTTGCACATTTTGGGGAATATTCAGAGGTGGAAACTTTCCGTGGGAATTAACGGGAATATCTGGGAATTAACAGAAAATATATGCAAATTAATATTAATACCATTTAAATGTAGATGTTTTTTGCATTGGATATATTTACCATATCATATGGAGACAGAAACATATTACCTTATCAAAAGTAGACATAATTGCCAATGACTAAATCCTTCCAATAGAAATAAAAAAAACAATTTAGTTATGAATTGAACTTTAATTAAATGAGTTGACTATTCACATGGGATTATTTCACTGAACAACAAAAGAAAGGGAATATTGAATGATCCCCAATGATCCATCGCATCTCCCAAAAATGTTTTCAACATACATCTGTAAAATTATAGTCCAGAAACTAAAGCTTTGGTTGTCCTCCTCTCAGGCTTCCATGTCTTCTCCCTGGACCTCCTCAATGTCCACCTCTTGAACATCAGACTCTGAGGCCTCATCTTCAGTTACTTTCCAAACTTGTTGAGGATGTCTCGTTGTCAGGCTCAAAAAGCAACAATAGATGTGACGTGAGAAAAGGACTCACATTACCTGTGAGCATCAGAGGTGAACCAGTTGCATACACAGCTCAAGCAAGACATTCATCAGCATTTCTCTGACTACGTTCCTCCATTGAGTCAAAAAAACATCTGATTCCAGGAGGACCATGAGCTGTTGCTATCAATAAGTCATCTGATTCATAATTTTCCACCTTGAATAGAAGTAGAGGGACTTTTGTCAGAGGTTGCTTGTCGTGAGCGCTGGGGGAATTTTATGCACTTGGCCAGATGATTCTGCATCTTTGTTGCATTCTTCACATATGATTTGGCACAGTATTTACACTGCTTTTTCTTCTACATTAGCTGCAGTGAAATGTCTCCACACATCAGATAGTGCCGTGGCATTTTCCTGTAAAGAATAGAAAAAAATGCTTTAAAAAAAATACAATTCCATGTACAGATAAATAGTTAAGCAGTTAGGTTAAATAACTCCTTTGTGAGAATTGTTTTTTAAATGACACTTGTATGGAAACAGGTGAATTAACAATCCTCGGTTAGCAGTCTCAACCAAGCTAAAAACCCACATGGTAGCAAATCATGGTAACAAGTTAGAAATTATTTAAACACACTTTGCTGTAGGCTATTATTTACTAATTAACAAAAAATAATGTATGTCATATAAAATATATTCACCCCACCCAGTATTGTAATCAAAACTTACCAGAAAGCATGTAGTCCTTAGCTCATACAGTGTAGTAGTGTGGGCTCAATAGCATCTCATTAGTATGCAAGATCTTGTGAATCAGCTGTACATGTGATGGAAGAATGCACTGTGCATGCAGAGGGTTGCAATTCCATTGAATTGGGGATAGTTTAACCAAAATATGCCACAAGACCTAGAATTGCCTTATGTGTATCCCACAAAAAAAGGTTCACTGTTATACTAATTTTGTTCACTAATTTTTTTGATGAATTTAAGCAAAATTCCCCATATTCCAGGGCTTTGTTTCCCATGGAAAATTTCAGCAAAATTTACCAGAAAGTTTCCGATCCTTTGCAACCCTAGTCGGTACATAGGTTCCTCTCCTCACAAGGAACAAATGAGCCTCAAGAATCCATAAGGTCCGCAATGATGGATTTTCTGCCATTTGTAATTCTTTGTTAAAACACTACTCCTCTGGCAGCGAATGACCGATTTGCGTGAAACATGATATATAGTATGTATGGACTAAGGTCTCTCAACCCAATATTTTCCAGGCTAGCATCTCAAACAACATGGCCGCTACTGACCAATAAATATTAATGTGGGCGTGGTCTGGCACATAAATGCATATAAATCACACACAGATATTTGTACTGTAACAAAACTTGATGTTCCAATCACTGTCTATACTCAACGTATGCAAGCACATTCAGGTCAACCACACAGTGGTGCTATAACGGGCACATGTTGATATCTCTTTATCTGTTTGACTTCGAGTGATACATTTTGCACACATGCTCAGGGGTATGAGTCCAGCTAACCTGTACTGTATGGTTCAGATTGGCCACATGGTGGCGCCATATGGCAGAAAAACATTAATGCAAGCTCATTGGCTCATAGCAGACATATTGTTTGAGGTAGAGTCCTGGAAAAACGTGTGTTTAAAGATATCGGTACATAGATGCTATATACCAAATTTGGTGCGAATCGGTCTAGCAGTTGTGGAGAAGAAGACGTTTAAAGTCGTCAACATCATTACAATTGGTCCAAAAACCAACAGCAGCATATTGCATGATCTTTCGATGTTGAGTTCTGATATTTGGCAAGCGTGGTAAGGAGTACAGTTCATCCTAGGGAAATGTGTCAAATTTCTCCTGGTGGTGGCGCTATGGGGCCAAAGTGTGAGCCCTGGCATGGCTGTTTGCAGCTATATTTATCTTTATTTTGGGAGTGCACAGCACGCACCGCCAGGTATGACTGGAATCAAATCCCTGCTGAAGGGTTGTATGTTTGGCAAAATGACAATGTGAAAAAGCAAGTCTGAAAAACAGCACCTCGTGACTGAGTTTCATCATCCCAGATATTATTCGGTACATTGTTGCCTTTTGCTCTTTCACTCCTCAGTGATATCTCTCACACACTGTAGCTACTGTGGTTCATCCCACCATAGAATATCTAGTAAATGTCAGTTGATGCTGACCCAGCTTTGTTCCCCTCCTGCATTGTCATTCTCCTAAGCATCTAAGTGAATATCCGACTGCTTGACTATTTCAGTCCATGCACAGCGTCCAGTGATTCCAACATGCTCTCAGGCAACCCCTACTCCCCCTCCCTGGACCAAAACACTAGTCAGTGACAGAGGTGGCAGATATGATGAATCTCCTAGTGTATGTCCCTTTAAGTCAGCCAGGAAATGTAGTGGGGTCAATACTTGAGTGAGGGAGATAGAGAAAGAGGAAGAGGTTATTAATAACTTGCTCTGTCATGGCCGAGCAGTCACGGGCTGTCTAATGTAAAAGAGCTTGTGGCTTCTCTCACAGCTTCTAGGCATTCTCTCTCCCTCTTTCTTTCTCTCTCTGCTGACAAAGGGAGCCTCGAGGCATTCCTACTGCCATGTGTGTGTGCACATGCGTAATGTCTGTGACCATTCGGCATGCAAGTCACAACAGACTCCCTATGACATCTGACCTCAATGTCATGGAGGTAATACAGATTTGAGACTGGGACTTAAAAGTGTGAGATGTAAAATAATGCTATTGTGAATAACTTTGATAATAATCACTGGGATGCATATTTCATATTTTACTGAACAATGATGTGGGTTGTGATCCTGATCACATAGAAATTATGCAATTGATATAAGTTTGAAAAGTTAACAATGTATTTACTCTCTATAATGGTGACATGAGGACAACTGTAAATGCTTCCTTACATGGTGGGTCTGTCTCAGTCTCTCCAAGTGAGGACCCAGCTGACATAACAGTTGTATACTGTGCTGCAGTAATTTGGTCACATCAAGAACAGTCAATCCATTCAGCTCAAAACATAAAATTGAGCGTGATCCATATGACACACAGTCTCTCTCTCTCAAGGTCACGTAATTTCAGTTTCTTCCAGACTTAAAAACGTTTTCTGTTGGCTATCAAATCTGTGTAGGTGAAGTGTATATCTCATCTCATCAATACCATCAGCATTTATAAGAATTCCAGCTTACATACAGTCTCCACCAACTACCATTAATGTCTATTGTGCACCAAAGTCCAACTCAGACCAAGAGCAACATTCATGATTACAGTAGCCTATGACATGACCTATTGAGACAGCCCGGTTTCATAGAGTAGACGTTACATAGTAAACAAACATCTGGGGCACTCAAATTAATATGATATGTTATGTTTTGTATTGTTACATAAGACAACCTGGACTCAGGGATAGACGCGATACAGTAAAAACAAATCCGAGACACTGAAATTAGTATAATATGTTACGTTTTGTATAGTATGTATTAACTTGTGGATCCATTTAGTATGATATGTTACAAATTCCAACTTGTACAATATATTACGAATTTGCAATACGTATAATCAGTTACGAATTCCAATTTGTTGTGGCTAAAGTTAGCTAGGGGGCTAATGTTAGCTAAGGAAGGGGATAGGCATTAAGGTTAGGGTTAAGGTTAGGGGAAGGGTTAGTTAACATGCTAAGTAGTTGCAAAGTAGCTAAAAAGTAGTAAGTAGTTGCAAAGTTGTTTATTAGCTAAAATTGTCTGCGATGAGATTCGAACACGCAACATTCGAGTTACTTGTTTTAATGGTGTTGGTTGTTTGTCTTGATTTTCTAGTGTTGATTTTAGTTTTTTTAACAACAGTTAATGGTCACATGAAATTACTTATGGGCTGCTTGTAAAACCCATACAGCGCTGTGAAGCGCAGAGCCAGAGATATGACGTCATGTATAGCATGTTACTGTACGGCCACTAACTTCCAATTTAGGTGTTTATTAGTCCCCACATCTTCCAATTTCAACAAGTATACGTGTAAGACTGTAAAGGGCTACCATATCATACTAATTTGAGTGGCCCAAATTGCCCAGATTGTTACATCTATTCTATGAGGCCAGGCTATTACTTAAGGTAAAAACAAAAAGGTAGGTGGATGGTCGTATAAGTGAACACAGCCTGAATCTCATCACGGACAACTTCAGCATTTTGCAAGTACTTACTACTTTTTAGCTACTTAGCATGTTAGCTAACCCTTCCCCTAACCCCAATCTTAACCCTTTAACTTAACTCCTAACTCCTAACCTAACACTAACCCCTAGCCTAGCTAACAGTAACCACTTAGCTAACATTAGCATTACCCACCTAGCTAACGTTAGCCAAAACAAATTGGAAGTCATAACATATCATACAGTGCCTTCAAAAGGTATTCATACCCCTTGACTTATTCCACATTTTGTTGTGTTGCAGTCTGAAATCAAAATGGATGAAATATATTTTTCCTCGCCCATCTACACACAATACCCCAAAATGACTAAGTGAAAACATGTTATTAGACATTTTTGCAAATGTATTGAAAATTAAATATAGAAATATCTAATTTACATAATTATTCCACACCCCTCAGTCAACACGTTAGAATCACCTTTTGGCAGGGATTATAGCTGTGTCTTTCTGGGTAAGTCTCTAAGAGCTTTACACACCTGGATTGTACAATAATAGTACATTATTCTTTTTGAAATTCTTCAAGCTCCATCAAGTTGGTTGTTGATCATTGCTAGCCAGCCATTTTCATGTCTTGCCATAGATTCTCAAGCTGATTTAAGTAAAAACTGTAACTAGGCCACTCATGAACATTCAATGTCATCTTGGTAAGCAACTCCAGTATATGGCAGTATACTCCAGTATTTGGCCTAGTATTTTAGGTTATTGTCCTGCTGAAACGTGAATAATTTTCCTCCCATTGTCTGTTGAAAAGCAGAATGAACCAGGTTTTCCTTTAGAATTTTACCTTTGCTTAGCTCTATTCTGTTTATTTTTATCCTAAAAAACTCCCTAGTCATTGCCAATGACAAGCATACCCATAACATGATGCATCCACCACCATGCTTGGAAATATGAAGAGTGGTACTCAGTGATGTGTTGGATTTTCCCCAAACATAACACTTTGTATTCGGGAAAAAAAGTTCATTTCTTTACCTAATTTTTGATCAGTTTAACATTAGTGCGTTATTGCAAACAGGATGCATGTTTTGGAATATTTTTATTCTGTAAACTCTTCCTTCTTTTCACTCATGTAGGTTCGTACTGTGGAGTAACTATAATGTTGTTGATCCATCCTCAGTTCACAGCCATTAAACTCTGTAACTGTTTTAAAGTCACCACCATGAAATCCCTGAGTGGTTTCCTTCCTCTCCGGATGCCTGTATCTTTGTAGTAACTGGGTATATTGAAACACAATCAAACGTGTAATTATTATCTTCATCATGCTCAAAGGGATTTTCAATGTCTACATTTTTTTTTACTACGAATAGGTACCCTTCTTTTGTGGATGAAACTGTGTTTGAAGTTCACTGCTCGACTGAGAGACCTTACATATACATTGTATGTGTGGGGTACATAGATGAGGTAGTCATTCAAAAATCCTCAAGACTATTATTGCACACAGAGTGAGTCCATGCAATTTATTATGTGACTTGTTAAGTGCTACATTTTTACTCCTAAACTTATTTAGGCTTGCCATAACAAAGGGATTGACTACTTATTGACTCGACATTTCAGCTTTTCATTTTTTATTAATTTGTAAAAGAATTCTAAAAGCATATTTCTACTGACATTATGGTGCAATTTGTGTAGGCCAGTAATAGACAATCTAAATTTAATCCATTTTAAATTCAGTAACACATCATACGAATTGTAATTCGCAACACATCATATGAATTGTAATTCGTAACACATCATATGAATTGTAATTCGTAACACATCATACGAAATGGATCCAAAAATAATATATACCCTACCAACGTAACATATTATACTAACTTGAGTATCCCGGGTTTTAGTTTTGTATAATACGTCTACCTCTACCCCTGAGTACAGGTTGCGTGAGAGTTTCTGGTCATGAGGAAAAGTAGGCAACTGCCAGCCAATTGCGCATGGTGAGAAAGAGAATGAGGATCAATACTTTGCCTTCAAAGGTGAAATACGACAGTGCGTCAGAAAGCATTATTTTTAACAATGAAAATTGTCATTTTAACACATGCTAAAACTATACCCAAAGAGCTAGTGTTCATCTCTACGAGTGACTCGGATAAAGTACACAGTAGCCTACTTACGCCCTGGCTTTGGGGAAACCCATCGATAAGAGGACGTCCAAATTCGATCCATATTTCACAGTGCCCGATACTTTCGGCCGAAGGCTTCGCGGGATGATTTTGCTAAATAGATCCTCTTTTGCAGCCATGATTCAGGATTCCATTGGTTTCAGACTAGATCCAGTCTACGATACTGTAGCGAGTGGTGGGGAAAGATATCTAATAGTCTACAACCGATCATTTTTGTGAGCAAGTGCGGTCGCTCCATCCCCGCCCCCAGAAACTCAAATTATGTCTGCTAATGCGATTTGAATTTAAAAAGGAAAGATACGTGCAGAGCGCACGGGATTTATTATGAATTTTCGCCTCTTCTCTGTATGGGACTATTCAGTATAGCTTGAGCCAAAAATAAAAGAGAATTGTAGATAGTGAGCAATATGTAATACAGAGTAACGTTAGACCCAGTCTAATATGGAACAATAAATAAGTGAAATTAGGCTACTAATAAACTGCATTTGCCTAATAAATTAATAA
Organism: Oncorhynchus kisutch; assembly: GCF_002021735.2. Taxonomy (NCBI): domain Eukaryota; kingdom Metazoa; phylum Chordata; class Actinopteri; order Salmoniformes; family Salmonidae; genus Oncorhynchus; species Oncorhynchus kisutch. The sequence goes on along the minus strand of NC_034188.2, from coordinate 59,010,368 downwards.
CCCATATGTATTCAATGTTCATAAAAAGACAATGTGTTACATTTATAAAATGACTCACAAACCATTACCTGGCACATTCATGTCTCATCATATACCATTCATACAGGATATCATGGGCTACAAATCTGCCCACGTGAATAGAAAAATATAATGCTGTGTTATCTTAGCTCCAGATTTATAGATCATTTAAAATCATACTTGGCTGTTGGTTGCAATGGTACCAGATAGGTTATATGGTACAATCACACAGAACGCTTTCCTCATCTCCACCTAGTGTGAAAGCAAAGACATGCACAACATTACTACTGTATGGGCAACACTGGATTTGGATAGTCCTCTATAATAGAGCCTACAGATGGACCCGTTCATAGATGCTCAAGTACTATCAACAAACTTTAGCTCTAACCGTAGGAAGCTGTGGTGTTTCAAGTTGAGTCAAGTTATATAACAGAGTTGCAGTTGATAGTTTGAGCATCAATTAACCATTTATGCGGGACTATCAAAATAAAGTGACCAAAGTATGACAAACAATTCAGCTCTTTTACATTGATTTCACTGCGTACACAGTATACAGTTTTGTTTAAGATGTGAAAGTATAAGTCTTACCAGTCTTCCTTGATCCAGATACAAGCCCACCACAGCACCACCACTGCTGGGCAGTTTCGCAGCTGAACCAGACTGCAATGATTTTTAAAAAAGTACAAAGAAACATAGTAGGAAAATATTAGATCATCTTGAAAATTGTAACTCTATACTGTGCCTGTCTTGCCATTTGCACCATCTTGAGATTACCTGGTCCCAAACAGTCTTCTGTGTACACAGACCAGTAGGACAGAGATCGTTCCAGTATTAGTGGTTTCCTGTGTGAACAAAAAATTGCCCTTACATCTTACTATGTAAACTCATACGGTTCGTTGATGACAATCAACTCTTTAGGACCATGAGTTTTTCCTGATCAGGTCATGTGGTCAGGAAAATCTTTCTGGCTCTATAACATTTGGTGACCATGTTTTATCTTTCCAAGGTCACAGATATAAAAGGCTAATTCATGGGAGCAAAGAGATTAACTTCCTCAAATCAATGACAGACTCAAAGGATGTCACGCTTGTCTTTATCGTCACAGCTCTAAGTTCTCACCCATCAATTGTGCCAGCCTGCTCCAGTCCATTCCCTGCAGTGCGGAGGACAAGAGAACCCAAACGTTACATTACCAGGTAATGCTCACTTAAAGATGCACTCTCAAACCATTTGTTTGTATAACTCAGCCAGTAGTTTTGAGTGGTGCTTACGAGCCAAAAGTGGTCCCTGGTTTTTTGTGTACTCTGTCATCAAATTGTGCACTACATCATCCATTTCATATATGTTACATCCTGCAAATACATATATACTTTTTAAACATTACGAATTTGTTGTGCTTAAGATCCTATATTGGATCTTTAAGCAATATCACAGAGACAGGCAATAACTCTGTGGGGGAGGATGTAGACAGAGGTTAGAGGGGTAGACCAGTACCGGATGGCTGCTGGTTCAAATTCAATAACTACCATCCACTGATGTTGTGCCTTTGCTATCGCACCAGGGGCACTATTGCCACTGAACCTGTGAGCCTCCAAACATCTCATACAAATCTGTCTTGATCTGTGAGCTCAGCAAAAGACTTCATGGCCTTAACCACTTCTGCTTCTCCTGAAAAAAAGGAGGGCCTAAATACGAAGAGAACAGAGGTATCCCTTTTCATTATCATCTGATTCGTCTAGCCTACCGTTTAACATCGACGAAGTGATAATTCCATCAGTACAGGAAGAAAAACTGAAATTCCCAATGGAATTGAACTCGACCTTGGTGAACATTGCTGCCTGCCAACTGAGCTTACCGTGTGTGTGTGTGTTTTACAGTTGAGCCAGCGCTGTCAGACAAGGTAACCAGAACGGTGGCAGGTTGCTCATGTCCATAGGAGTGTAATCCCGTGTGTACTGCGGGGTGTTCTCTCCACCCTTGTATTTGACTTTTGAATTAAGGTAATCTGGTTGTCTAGGTATAAATTGTAAAAAACAAAAACCTGCAGACACTCAGCCCTCCATGGAATGAGTTTGACTCCCCTGCAGGGGTTCACAGTTGTCAAGCGTAGACTGGTAACGTTTATTATTTATTTGGCGCGCGGAAACTAGAGGCCATGAATAACTTGATCAAAAAGAATGGCATCGATTGGCCTATAGGTGGCACTATTATAAGTAGTCTAACTTAAACTCTCATATCCGTTGCCCGGTTTGACATAAAGACTTGAAACTTTGTATGTCGGTGTCTTTCCTCATGTTGAACAAATTTGCTATTTTTTTATGGGTCAATCCTTCGTAAATCCACTCCACAATGGCCTATCAACTTGAAACATTGTAGGGTCATCAAAGCCATTACCATGATGTACCATGTTAAGTTTGCATTGATATCTTAAAAAATAATGAAACTATTAGCACTTTCTTGACTTTGTAATGAATGCGAATGCATAAAATCGTAATAAAAATCTTCTCATAGACAAAGTCAGATTCACTTCAAATTTGCTCTTTGGACTTACAATAGTCCATAAAGAGTTTGAGAAATATATGGCAACGGTATATGCATATTAGCACATATGCTAATATGCTACAATACGCAAGAAATACTTCCAAAAAATCTTCTTCTAGTGAACCATAGGACCAAATGACACCAAATGTGAAATTTAGGCCCATGGTTCATGTCTTAACTAGTTTGAGAAAAGCTAATGGATTGGTCAAAAGATGGCTAAGCTATTGACAAATCAAAAATCGGATTTTATGCATCAACATGTCCTATCAACTTCAAACTTGTCATCGCTACCATGGATGTCCTTAAAATGAACCACACTGAATTTGGTATTGATATCTCAACATAGTCTTTTATAGTTTTGAGAGAATAAATAGTTGCATTCAAATATGGCCGCACTGTACCTATAGATGACAGTTAGCACATATACTAATGCAAAAAAAAATTGTTAAAAAATATTTTTCTCGTGAACCATACGTCAGATTGACTCCAGATTTTTATAAAAAACGAATTGAACTAGCCTCTAATGAATTTGAGAATGATTAGTTGCTGCATTCAAAGTCGGCCACGCCACACCACTAGACATTTGGTATGTAAACCTTAAGAACATTTCCTTAGAAACTGTGTGAATATAAAGTCACGGCCACCTTAGATTGCTGCACCAGACTAGTTGGTGGCACTATAGATGTCATTGGCACCAGTAATAGATACAGTTGGAAGTCGGAAGTTTACATACACCTTAACCAAATACATTTAAACTCCTGACATTTAATCCTAGTAAAAATTCCCTGTCTTAGGTCAGTTTGGATCACCACTTTATTTTAAGAATGTGAAATGTCAAAATAATAGTGGAGAGAATGATTTATTCAGCTTTTATTTCTTTCATCACATTCCCAGTGGGTCAGAAGTTTACATACACTCAATTAGTATTTGGTAGCATTGCCTTTAAATTGTTTAACTTGGGTCAAACATTTCAGCTAGCCTTCCACAAGCTTCCCACAATAAGTTGGGCGAATTTGGCCCATTCCTCCTGACAGAGCTGGTGTAACTGAGTCAGGTTTCCAGGCCTCCTTGCTCGCACATGCTTTTTCAGTTCTGCCAACAAATCGTCTATAGGATTGAAGTCTGGGCTTTGTGATGGCCACTCCAATACCTTGACTTTGCTCTCCTTATGCTATTTTGCCAAAACTTTGGAAGTATGCTTGGGGTCATTGTCCATTTGGAAGACCCATTTGCGACCAAGCTTTCACTTCCTGACTGATGTCTTGAGGTGTTGCTTCAATATACCAACATAATTTTCCGTCCTCATGATTCCATCTATTTTGTGAAGTGCACCAGTCCCTCCTGCAGCAAAGCACCCCATAACATGATCCTAACACACCTGTGCTTCACGGTTGGGATGGTGTTCTTGGGCTTGCAAGCCTCCCCTTTTTTTCTCCAAACATAACAATGGTCATTATGGCCAAACAGTTCTATTTTTGTTTCATCAGACCAGAGGGCATTTCTCCAAAAAGTACTATCTTTGTCCCTATGTGCAGTTACAAACGTAGTCTGGCCTTTTATGCAGGTTTTGGAGCAGTGGCTTCTTCTTGGCTGAGTGGCCTTTCACGTTATGTCGATATAGGACTCGTTTTACTGTGGGTATATATACTTTTGTACCTGTATCCTCCAGCATCTTCACAGGGTCCTTTGCTGTTGTTCTGGGATTGATTTGCACTTTTCGTACCACAGTATGTTAATCTCTAGGAGACGGAAAGCGTCTCCTTCCTGAGCGGTAGGCCGGCGCGTGGTCCCATAGTCTTTATACTTGTGTACTATTGTTTGTACAAATGAACGTGGTACCTTCAGGCATTTGGAAATTGCTCCCAAGGATGAACCAGACTTGTAGAGGTCTACAATTATTTTTCTGATGTCTTGGCTGATTTCTTTTAATTTTCCCATGATGTCAAGCAAAGAGGCACTGAGTTTGAAGGTAGGCCTTGAAATAAATCCACAGGTACACCTCCAATTGACTCAAATGATGTCAATTAGCCTATCAGAAGCTTCTAAAGCCATGACATCATTTTCTGGAATTTTCCAAGCTGTTTAAAGGCACAGTCAACTTAGTGTACAGTGGGGCAAAAAAGTTTAGTCAGCCACCAATTGTGCATGTTCTCCCACTTAAAAAGATGAGAGACCTGTAATTTTCATCATAGGTACACTTCAACTATGACAGACAAAATGAGAAAAGAAATTCCAGAAAATCACATTGTAAGATTTTTTATGAATTTATTTGCAAATTATGGTGGAAAATAAGTATTTGGTCAATATCAAAAGTTTATCTCAATACTTTGTTATATACCCTTTGTTGGCAATGACAGAGGTCAAATGTTTTCTGTAAGTCTTCACAAGGTTTCACACACTGTTGCTGGTATTTTGGCCCATTCCTCCATGCAGATCTCCTCTAGAGCAGTGATATTTTGGGGCTGTTGCTGGGCAACACTGACTTTCCACTCCCTCCAAAGATTTTCTATGGGGTTGAGATCTGGAGACTGGCTAGGCCACTCCAGGACCTTGAAATGCTTCTTACGAAGCCACTCCTTCGTTGCCCGGGCGGTGTGTTTGGGATCATTGTCATGCTGAAAGACCCAGCCACGTTTCATCTTCAATGCCCTTGCTGATGGAAGGAGGTTTTCACTCAAAATCTCACAATACATGGCCCCATTCATTCTTTCCTTTACACAGATCAGTCGCCCCTGTCCCTTTGCAGAAAAACAGCCCCAAAGCATGGATGTTTCCACCCCCATGCTTCACAGTAGGTATGGTGTTCTTTGGATGCAACTCAGAATTCTTTGTCCTCCAAACACGACGAGTTGAGTTTTTACCAAAAAGTTATATTTTGGTTTCATCTGACCATATGACATTCTCCCAATCTTCTTCTGGTTCACCCAAATGCTCTCTAGCAAACTTCAGACGGGCCTGGACATGTACTGGCTTAAGCAAGGGGGACACGTCTGGCACTGCAGGATTTTGAGTCCCTGGCGGCGTAGTGTGTTACTGATGGTAGGCTTTGTTACTTTGGTCCTAGCTCTCTGCAGGTCATTCACTAGGTCCCCCCGTGTGGTTCTGGGATTTTTGCTCACCGTTCTTGTGATCATTTTGACCCCACGGGGTGAGATCTTGCGTGGAGCCCCAGATCGAGGGAGATTATCAGTGGTCTTGTATGTCTTCCATTTTCTAATAATTGCTCCCACAGTTGATTTCTTCAAACCAAGCTGCTTACCTATTGCAGATTCAGTCTTCTCAGCCTGGCGCAGGTCTACAATTTTGTTTCTGGTGTCCTTTGACAGCTCTTTGGTCTTGGCCATAGTGGAGTTTGGAGTGTGACTGTTTGAGGTTGTGGACAGGTGTCTTTTATACTGATAACTTCAAACAGGTGCCATTAATACAGGTAATGAGTGGAGGACAGAGGAGCGTCTTAAAGAATAAGTTACAGGTCTGTGAGAGCCAGAAATCTTTCTTGTTCGTAGGTGACCAAATACTTATTTTCCACCATAATTTGCAAATAAATTCATAAGAAATCCTACAATGCAATTTTCTGGAATTTCTTTTCTCATTTTGTCTGTCATAGTTGAAGTGTACCTATGATGAAAATTACAGGCCTCTCTCATCTTTTTAAGTGGGAGAACTTGCACAATTGGTGGCTGACTAAATACTTTTTTGCCTCACTGTATTTAGCAGATGTTATTGCGGGTGTAGCGAAATGCTTGGGTTTCTAGCTCAGACAGTGCAGTAGTATCTTAACAATTCACAACAATACACACAAATCTAAAAGTTAAAGAATTGAATTAAGAAATATAAATATTAGGACGAGCAATGTCGGAGTGGCATTGATTAAAATATAGTAGAATACAGAATATACATATGGAAAGAGTAAAGCAGTATGTAAACATTATTAAAGTGACCAATGATTCCATGTCTATGTATATACAGCAGCAGCCTATAAGGTGCAGTGTTGAGCAACCGGGTGGTAGCCGACTAGTGATGGCTATTTAACAGTCTGATGGCCTTGGGATAGAAGCTGTTATTCAGTCTCTCAGTCCCAGCTTTGATGCACCTGTACTGACCTCACCTTCTGGATGATAGCGGTGTGAACAGGCCATGGCTCCGGTGGTTGATGTCCTTTGATCCTTTTTGTCTTCCTGTGACATCAGGTGCTGTAGGTATCCTGGAGGCAGTGGTGGAAAAAGTACCTAATTGTCATACTTGAGTAAAAGTATAGATACCTTCATAGAAAGTTACTCAAGTAAAAGTCAAAGTCACCCAGTAAAATACTTCTTGAGTAAAACTCTAAAAGTATTTGGTTCTACATATACTTAAGTATCAAAAGTAAAAGTATGAATAATTTCAAATCCCTTCTTTTAGCAAAGCAGATGGCACCATTTTCTTGTTTTTTAAATGTATGGATAGCCAGGGGCACACTCCAACACTCACGACATAATTGACAAAAGATGCATTTGTGGTTAGTGAGCCCGCCAGATCAGAGGCAGAAGGGGTGACCATGTGTTGTCTCGATAAGTGCATGAATTGGACCATTTTCCTGTCCTGCTAAGCCTTCAAAATGTAACGAGTACTTTTGTGTGTCAGGTAAATTGTATGGAGTAAAAATTACTTTGTTTTCTTCAGGAATGTAGTGAAGTAAAAGTTGTCAAATATAAATAGTAAAGTACAGATACCCCAAAAAACTACTTAAGTAGTACTTTAAAGTATTTTTACTTAAGTAATTTAAACCACTGCCTGGAGGACAGGCAGTGTGCCCCCGGTGACGCGTTGGGCACACCGCACCACCCTCTGGCGAGCCCTGCGGTTGCTGGCGGTGCAGTTGTTATGATACAGTCAGACAGGGTGCTCTTAATTATGCTTCTGTAAAAGTTTGTGAGGGTCTTAGGGGCCAAGCCAAATTTCTTCAGACTCCTGAGGCTGAAGAGGCGCTATTGCACCTTCTTCACCAAATCAAATCAATTTTATTTGTCACATACACATGTTTAGCAGATGTTAATGCGAGTGTAGCGAAATGCTTGTGCTCCTAGTTCCGACAATGCAGTAATAACCAACAAGTAATCTAACTAACAATTCCAAAACTACTGTCTTATACACAGTGTAAGGGGATAAAGAATATGTACATAAGGATATATGAATGAGTGATGGTACAGAGCAGCATAGGCAAGATACAGTAGATGGTATCGAGTACAGTATATACATATGAGATGAGTATGTAAACAAAGTGGCATAGTTAAAGTGGCTAGTGATACATGTATTACATAAGGATACAGTCGATGATATAGAGTACAGTATATATGTATGCATATGAGATGAATCATGTAGGGTAAGTAACATTATATAAGGTAGCATTGTTTAAAGTGGCTAGTGATATATTTACATCATTTCCCATCAATTCCCATTATTAAAGTGGCTGGAGTTGAGTCAGTGTCAGTGTGTTGGCAGCAGCCACTCAATGTTAGTGGTGGCTGTTTAACAGTCTGATGGCCTTGAGATAGAAGCTGTTTTTCAGTCTCTGTCCCAGCTTTGATGCACCTGTACTGACCTCGCCTTCTGGATGATAGCGGGGTGAACAGGCAGTGGCTCGGGTGGTTGATGTCCTTGATGATCTTTATGGCCTTCCTGTAACATCGGGTGGTGTAGGTGTCCTGGAGGGCAGATAGTTTGCCCCCGGTGATGCGTTGTGCAGACCTCAATACCCTCTGGAGAGCCTTACGGTTGAGGGCGGAGCAGTTGCCGTACCAGGCGGTGATACAGCCCGCCAGGATGCTCTCGATTGTGCATCTGTAGAAGTTTGTGAGTGCTTTTGGTGACAAGCCGAATTTCTTCAGCCTCCTGAGGTTGAAGAGGCGCCGCTGCGCCTTCTTCACAATGCTGTCTGTGTGAGTGGACCAATTCAGTTTGTCTGTGATGTGTATGCCGAGGAACTTAAAACTTGCTACCCTCTCCACTACTGTTCCATCGATGGGGATAGGGGGGTGTTCCCTCTGCTGTTTCCTGAAGTCCACAATCATCTCCTTAGTTTTGTTGACGTTGAGTGTGAGGTTATTTTCCTGACACCACACTCCGAGGGCCCTCACCTCCTCCCTGTAGGCCGTCTCGTCGTTGTTGCTAATCAAGCCTACCACTGTTGTGTCGTCCGCAAACTTGATGATTGAGTTGGAGGCGTGCGTGGCCACGCAGTCGTGGGTGAACAGGGAGTACAGGAGAGGGCTCAGACGCACCCTTGTGGGGCCCCAGTGTTGAGGATCAGCGGGGAGGAGATGTTGTTGCCTACCCTCACCACCTGGGGGTGGCCCGTCAGGAAGTCCAGTACCCAGTTGCACAGGGCGGGGTCGAGACCCAGGGTCTTGAGCTTGATGACGAGCTTGGAGGGTACTATGGTGTTGAATGCCGAGCTGTAGTCAATGAACAGCATTCTCACATAGGTATTCCTCTTGTCCAGATGGGTTACGGCAGTGTGCAGTGTGGTTGAGATTGCATCGTCTGTGGACCTATTTGGGCGGTAAGCAAATTGGAGTGGGTCTAGGGTGTCAGGTAGGGTGGAGGTGATATGGTCCTTGACTAGTCTCTCAAAGCACTTCATGATGACGGAAGTGAGTGCTCAGTTACCTTAGCTTTCTTGGGAACAGGAACAATGGTGGCCCTCTTGAAGCATGTGGGAACAACAGACTGGTATAGGGATTGATTGAATTTGTCCGTAAACACACCGGCCAGCTGGTCTGCGCATGCTCTGAGGGCGCGGCTGGGGATGCCGTCTGGGCCTTCAGCCTTGCGAGGGTTAACACGTTTAAATGTCTTACTCACCTCGGCTGCAGTGAAGGAGAGACCGCATGTTTTCGTTGCAGGCCGTGTCAGTGGCACTGTATTGTCCTCAAAGCGGGCAAAAAAGTTATTTAGTCTGCCTGGGAGCAAGACATCCTGGTCCGTGACTGGGCTGGATTTCTTCCTGTAGTCCGTGATTAACTGTAGACCCTGCCACATGCCTCTTGTGTCTGAGCCGTTGAATTGAGATTCTACTTTGTCTCTGTACTGACGCTTAGCTTGTTTGATAGCCTTGCGGAGGGAATAGCTGCACTGTTTGTATTCGGTCATGTTACCAGACACCTTGCCCTGATTAAAAGCAGTGGTTCGCGCTTTCAGTTTCACGCGAATGCTGCCATCAATCCACGGTTTCTGGTTAGGGAATGTTTTAATCGTTGCTATGGGAACGACATCTTCAACGCACGTTCTAATGAACTCGCACACCGAATCAGCGTATTCGTCAATATTGTTATCTGACGCAATACGAAACATATCCCAGTCCATGTGATGGAAGCAGTCTTGGAGTGTGGAGTCAGCTTGGTCGGACCAGCGTTGGACAGACCTCAGCGTGGGAGCCTCTTGTTTTAGTTTCTGTCTGTAGGCAGGGATCAACAAAATGCAGTCGTGGTCAGCTTTTCCGAAAGGGGGGCGGGGCAGGGCCTTATATGCGTCGCGGAACTTAGAGTAACAATGATCCAAGGTCTTTCCACCCCTGGTTGCGCAATCGATATGCTGATAAAATTTAGGGAATCTTGTTTTCAGATTAGCCTTGTTAAAATCCCCAGCTACAATGAATGCAGCCTCCGGATAAATGGTTTCCAGTTTGCAAAGAGTTAAGTAAAGTTTGTTCAGAGCCATCGATGTGTCTGCTTGGGGGGGGGATATATATGGCTGTGATTATAATCGAAGAGAATTCTCTTGGTAGATAATGCGGTCTACATTTGATTGTGAGGAATTATAAATCAGGTGAACAGAAGGATTTGAGTTCCTGTATGTTTCTTTCATCACACCATGTCACGTTAGCCATAAGGCATACGCCCCCGCCCCTCTTCTTACCACACTATCTGTGTGGGTGGACCATTTCAGATTGTCAGTGATGTGTATGGCAAGGAACTTCTCCACTGTGGTCCCGTTGATGTGGATAGGGGCGTGCTCTCTCTGCTGTCTCCTGAAGACCACGATCAGCTCCTTTGTTTTTATTAACGTTAAGGTTATTTTCCTGGCAACACTCTGCCAGGGCCCTCACCTCCTCCCTGTAGACTGTCTCGTCATTGTTGGTAATCAGGCTTTCTACTGTTGTGTTGTCTGCAAACTTGATGATTGAGTTGGAGGCTTGCGTGGCCACACAGTCATGGGTGAACAGGGAGAACAGGAGGGGGCTGAGCACGCACCCTTGTGGGGCCCCTATAGACTGCCAGTATATTAACGCTAACAATAATGATAAATACAGCTGCGAGCAGCAATCAACAGGGCTCACAGGATGTCAGAAATGACACAAGATCAGTCTCATAACAAAGCAAGCACTCTATCATGTAGGAACTGTCTTCCTTTATATGCAAATAGTGAAAGCATTACCACGTTTATCTCTCAATACCACAAGTATGACGCAAGTGAAGTCTGGTGCTGTAGGTTGGTTATCTTGGAATGCAGCAGGTAATCATACTTAATGTATTGAGTTTATATATAAATATGAGTATTGGAACTCTGCTGGGTTTGTCATACTCAAACTCAACAGTTTCCCGTGTGTATCAAGACTGATCCACCACCCAAAGGACATCGGCCAACTTGACACAACTGTGGGAAGCATTGGAGTCAACATGGGCCAGCATCCCAGTGGATTGCTTTCGACACCTTGGAGAGTCCATGCACTGACGAATTGAGGCTGTTCTGAGGGCAAAAGGAGGAGGTACAACTCAGTATTAGTAAGGGGTTGTTAATGTTTTGTACTCATTGTATATGCTGATTGTGTGTGCAAGCAGCAGAACTTCCAGTTTCTTATTTTCCCCCCAAAAATCCACTTTTCAATACATTCATACCACATAATAGGGCAACATTATCTGATTATACTGATCTACTAATCACGAAATTTCAAAATGTTCGTATGCATAATTAAAAATAACATTATTTTGCATGAGACAAAGTCCACTTGATCAATAGTTATTGGGAGTTTGTGCATGTGTGTTTTTAAAGTCGGAAGTTTACATACACTTAGGTTGGAGTCATTAAAACTCGCTTAGATAGGATCTCTAGAACAGAGAGCAGGCCACAAGTCAAAAGCAGCTGCCTGTTTTTTCCATTGAGGTTGGAACAATTCTGAGCTGAATGTAGCTGAACTCACACAACTGTGGCTTTTCTATGTGTGATTGGGTTATGCACCTAACATATTCAGTTACAGAGATCTGATCGCTGCACCTCCTCTGATTCAGAGTTTGATACACACTTGGTACATGGACCATATTTGATTTGATATTATTTATAAGAGTTCATAATATATGTTTATGTGCCATAATAGCTATTGAGACTGCACATTTGAAATACCATAGCCCTGTTCATCCATCAGTTGTTTGCTAAAGTCCATGTAGACAAGGCCCTCATAGACCTGCAATGAAAAGAAGACACCATTTTAGTCCTTTCCAGGACAATTACAACCACTACAGTAACCATGCCAGCATAGTACAGCTTGGCTTGGCTCAGCTCAGTAGTGTGAAAAGGGGAGCGTTGTATTTTTATTGCTGACCTGAACAACTCTGTCCTAAAGACCAGCAGTGAGGAAGAGTTCATCTGTCTCTTCGTCACTGCCGGTCTTGGCCCTGATGGGTTTGGAAAGGTCCTAGGGCTAACAACGGAACAAAACAACTTAAAACACAGGTTGATCATTTGGCACATGAGTAGAGTGAACTCCAGAGTAACATGTTATTCTTCTTAAACTTTCTGAGATGTTGTAGAATTTCAGACTCTTCAGAGTGGCAGACACTATTGCACTGTTAAAGAGAATGTTATAAAATTGTATAAAAAAATAGTATGTAATTATTAACACAAAGGGAGTTTGAGATAGAAAAGATAATACCAAAAAAAGGCAAAAATCAAGAGGTATATGTGGTTAATCTATAAAATATAGAAGAAAAATGTAAAACAGTATCCTCTCAGGGACTTTCACAGGATACACTGTCATGAACTAGGCTCATGAGACATTTATAAGTGACATTCTTCAAGAATGAATGGGTATCATTAATTCAAATGAACAAAAATACCTAATAAATATCACAGAGTGGGCCTTTAACTAGAGAGACTGTAGTGAAGACACTTACCACCTGGCAAGGAATGTTGGTGTCATATTTGAGAGTGAAGTTCTGCTTTGTCAAAGCAGTGTTAGTTGCTAACTGATTTGATAGACAATACTAACGATACAATAATAACCTGGGTTGGGGTCAATCCAGTTTTCAATTCAGAAAGTGAATTGAAATTCAAATCATGACTAGAAAATCCTTCTATAAAACAACAGGCAATTATTAATACATTTCACTTCCAGAAGTCACTGAATTGAAAACTGAACCCAAACATTGCCGTTTTCACAGTCCTTACTGACCCAGAACCTGCTGAAGGTCCTGTCTGGGCTTGTGGCTGCAGGATGATGAAATCTGAGAGGTAAGGCAGTAGAACATCACACTGGCCAGACGCAATGCTGTCACTCCCTCCTGTGACTTCTCAAGGAAGCGAGTTATCCTAAAATACACAGAGATACCTAGGCTTTTAGACTTTTCTGTTGGTGGCAAATGACCCATACAGTCATCAAATGTGAGTACTGTTATCAACAATATATTGGTATCAAGATGGATTGATTTTTCCTGTTGCCTACCAGTGGGTCTCAGTGCATACCCCCACTATACCCCTTGAGCTGCTCTTCTCCCCCTCCTCTTGCTCATAGTATATGGCCAGCTCTCCATGCTAAGTCAAAGAGAGAGATACTAACATGTAAACAAGGCCCAAAAAAACTACTCCACTATGAATTTGGTTACAGTTTCTCAGAGGTGAGGTATATGTTGTTATTCACCAGAAGGAGCACATATGATATCTTACCTTGGAGCTGAAGAAGGGGACAACCTGAGTAATATCAAAGTTCTGGTCTGCACAAAACATATCCCCTGCAATCTGTGAGTTATCAGCCCCTGCTCATAGCCGGCCCTCGAGGGTGGTGCTGCCGTCATTCACTACTTTCTCCACAGGGAAGTTATTAGCAGTTGCCCAGCACTCAGTGCTTATACCTGGAATGGGAGACACGTGTCAATACTGTTACTACATGTTACTGTACTTACTAGTCTGCATTTGTGACCAGATAGACCTCACTGCACAACTGCTGCCTGGAGAGAAATGGATATTCCAAAGTTAAAGGAATTCAATAATGTATTTATGTATAAGGGACTGAGTATAAGATATGTAGTACAGCAAAACTGTAGGACAGTCGACAGTCATTAACTTGACTGATAACTCATTTGTTCACGTCTCCCACCAGGAATCCAGGATTTGATTTTCTCCTATCCCAGACAACATTGCATTTGGTACCCCAGTCTGCTGCCCATACAAACATGACATCATTCTAGAAAAATGACAAATATTGAAGTAAAGGGATGTGGGTTTGTCAGTTGTGGCACACCTTTACTCTTCTTCAAATAATATTCCCCCAAAATATGTTGATACTTGAATATATTTCAACAGGCCTTTAGCATAGTGACCAGTTATCGCCCTCTCGCTCACACCTCAGCCTGCCCTACAGTCATGAAGGCGAATAGGGAGACTTACGTAACACTCCGAGACTGACTGAACGCTGTCATTGAACATACCATTTTCTTCCTGAGAAAACTAAACTACATCTTTGCATTATTCTGGTAGTTTGCCTACCTTGTGCGGCGGAAAGTCTGATTTGGTATTATTTAAGTGCAGTATGTTTGTGTGCATTGACCTGCTTGTGTTGTGAAATGGACCAACCACGTATGCGAACTCTGCACCAAAACCTCGCCTGCTCACATAAACAACTTACCTTCATCTGAGCTTATAGAACGGTGGTGTGGCCAGCTACCAATAAAATGCATAGACTTTTCTTGGCCCTAGTCTTATTCGCTTGTAAACGACATCAAATACATTGGTTTATGCGATAGGGTACAATAAACGGCTAAATTGTGAACCCATAGAATTTCAAGTCGAAATGTGGCTGCGACACTGTAGCCTAATTCTTAAAGGGCCAGTCTCCGACGAGTTCCCATATATTACATGCATTCAGGAAACAGTCAAGTTAGAAAATGTAGTTCATACGTCCATATTACTTGTACATTTTTGTTTAATTAAAAATGCTAATGACAATCATACATTATGTACTAGGTTAGCTAATGATGAAATGAAAACTCAGAATGATACAACTGATGTTCATAGTGGATTCAATAAGCGAACAGAACAGAAAGCTCTCAATCCCATTACGTTTTTCACTCAATTGTGAAGTTCCCTCATCATTTACCAATACAAATATCCTTTATTACAATATGTATATCATTGTAATACATATTCCACTGACAACTTTTAAAAAACAAAGTGCTGAGCCATTTCTGGAAGTGGGGACATCTGATACTAGATGTATCAAATGTAAATATATTTTGAGACTTACACTAAGAGTTACTAAATATACTTGATACAATGAAGCGCAATTGTGTCAAAGGTAAAAAAGCTAAACAATTGTATGTACATGACAGCTGAATAGCTGCGGGAAAAATCTTTACTTATAAGATGGTTTTCCGTATGTAAAATGTGACCATTTAATGACCTATCTGCAAACTCCTTCAGACTGATTTTATAGTGAAGTGAGAATTTTCTTCTGGTTTGGGGTCAAAAGTTCTGTCACAAGGTAATTCTACCATTCCTCCACTGAGATATTCAAATTCTATGATCTAACATCCTTCTTCTCCCCTGACTACCCATCACTGAGCGTCTGCCGTTGCTGCTCCAACAATGCCATTCTGTCGCATCTGGTTCCTCAGAATCTGGTTCTTGGATTTCCAGTCTTCTACCTGTGCAAAATTGGAGGGAAAAAGCAGCTCATTCAAAGCCTATTATTACAGCTGAAGCATGGATTTGTGAAAAACTATCCTATGGTTTGGTATTTTGTTTGCAAGTTACATTTTCAGCATGTTTGAGGGGTACAGTTTGAGCACAGCGAGGTGCAGACCCCCTAACTTTGATCACTTTATAAGTAGTTAATATGTTGTTGTTTGGATGGACAGTGATTCGTAGATCAGTGATGTTGCGCAGTCTGACTACAATGCTGTCAAATCTCCAACACACTTTTTTTTCTGTGGTTATGTGTGATTGCATACCATTAGTGTTGCATTAAGTAGGTGAACAGGATTGATGATAGAACAAAAATCTCTCACTCACTAATCCTACAGCCTAATCAGCAAAATCCAAACCTGAACCTAATTTGAACCGATTACAAAGCGTGAATGAATCATAGTAGGCTGCATTTACACAGGCAGCCCAATAATGATCTTTTCCCACTTATTGGTCTTTAGACCAATCCGATCAGCTCAGAATTGGGCTGCCTGTGTAAACACAGCCAGAGGGTCTTACCTCCTGCCTCAGTAGTTGGTTGTCCATTCTGAGCCTTTCCAGGGTGCTTAGGTCATCCCCTAGTCTAAGGTTGTTCTGCCGAAGCTCCTGGATATAGTCACAGGCTTTGGAGAGGATCCCACCTTTACTCTGGACCAAAACAGAAGGACCGTGTCACCCTCTCCCATGTAGGGCCAGGATGTTTTTCCAGAGAATGTGTTCTGACATGGAAAAACTCTAGGTCCTCATTTTTATAGCTAAATTCTTTCTAGTCAGTTGACATGTTCAGGAAAAACTCCTGGCCATACCCATGAGACTAGAGTGTGACCCATTTTATGGTGATACTGACCTCATTACTGATACTGACCTGCCCTGACTTGGTAGGGTCAATGTTGCAGTCTGGGATGGTCTTTGAGAGCGTAACAATCCAGTTGTTGATCTTGTCCCTGCGTCTACGTTCAACTTGGAGACAAATTACACAATAACACATTTCAGTAGGCAAGCAGGGCAACATATGATTCTGAGCTCAACGTGACATGCAAACCCAACTAGCATTTAATAGACATTTCATATGAAGTATTGTATGAGTAATTTATGATGGCTATCTAGGTCTCACCCTCGTTGTGCTGGGCTCGCCTTTTGTCATCTCTAGAAGTGCGTGGGACCTCTGATTTTCTGCAAGACACAATCAGTATAGACATGAATAAACAGATATTACCATGGAAACCATTGTCATACACAGTATACTTACCTATGTGCAGCTAAAACAGTAACAAGGCTAAGTAATTAAGACCCAACACAAAAAGAAACATGAATGTGCACGGGACAGTGTGACTAACTAGTATGGTAACTGTGATGATTCTCCTGGCTTCTCCAGTCCAGTACCTACTGTACTGATCAAAATGGCAGCTTACGTGTTGTAAGGTTGTGTGCGAGGTGCAATGGACCTCTGGTTGGCTCCAGTCAGCACTTCCTGGGGGGACATCATCACATACAACTGCCCTGAAACAAAGAACAAAGAAGTCCCTTGCTTCCTTCAATCCAAATGGTCCATATAAATGTATCAATATCAAATGTCAATCCAAATGGAAAGCCAATTGGAAATAAATGCATAACCTGGTGGAGCATAGAAATGGGATCTATTCATTCTATGTGATTGAGTCTCCTTAATCTCCTCACCAGTGGGAGTGCTCTGACTTAGATGTGTATCAGATGCCTGCACCACGCTGGTTACCATGGTGCCTGGTGAAGTATCAGCGATGGTGGCAGGGTAGTAGGTGTAATGCGTCTCAGTGCCGTCCCCTTCCAACCCCTCGGACTGAGAGAACACAGCCTACAGTAAGAGGACACCTTTGTCAGTGTTGAATAACAATCAGAACTGTATACAGTAAGGAGTAGAAGTAGAGGAATAGAGTAGATCATCTGTATTATCCCAGATGAAAAACAATGCTGTTTGATTTACAGAATCTGATTGAATACTACTAGCCTGGTGGACAAAACTGGTTCAAATGTATGTAATTACAACCAGAAGCAGGTTGAAATTACTCATTCTGGCATAATTTCAAACCAGTGTTTCCCGCTGGGAGAGCCCCAAGTCCTGCTCGTATAAATTCTCACCTGGGTCATAGGTTGTGTGGCTGCAGGGAATCCAGTGAGCACACTGACCGCTGTGGCTCCATCACTTTGAGCCTCCAACTGTCCATCAGACACCTGGATGACTCTGTATGTCACCTTCAGCAAAAAGAAAACACACAGGTTTGCTGGGCGAAACATCAAATCGGTCATTAGTAATGACAGAAGACTGAGCCTCAGAAAACTGTGGATGGGCATTGGCTGGGCTCAGAGCTCTAGCTCAGAGACTTCAGCTAGATCTAGTGAGCCCTGTAGAGTATGCTCTCCCTAACTGTACCTGCCCAGCGGGAGGGTAGTACAGCTCCCCTACCTGCCCCCCAGCTCCCTCCGTCTTGAATAGATACTTTATGGGATGCTCTGAGGAGAAGGTGGCGGCAGACTGAATGGTGGCGATGGCAGCTGATGGGTCATCAGCTGTAGCCACTGCACCTGAAAGAGCAAAAAAACTCTATAATATAAGCAAGAAAATACCATGGGTGTCTTCTGATGTTTTGAGGGGCATTATTTCCTTTCCACATGACATTCGCTACCTTCTTCAATGACATGTGCACTTTCATCCGGGTCTGGACTTTTCTGTTGACTACATAACAAAATGAGAAGAACAATGATAATACACAGTAACACACCGCTCTTTCAACTTGTACTAGAATATGATCTTTATGTACATATTCTTTATCCCTTTACACTTGAGTGTATAAGGTAGTAGTTGTGGAATTGTTAGCTAGATTACTCGTTGGTTACTACTGTATTGTCGGAACTAGAAGCACAAGCATTTCGCTACACTCGCATTAACATCTGCTAACCATGTGTATGTGACAAATCAAATTGATTTGATCATCAAGCCCAACACTCAAATGTATTACAACAAATCATGTGGAAGTAGCTTTGGCTAAACATTGATGATGGTTAAATACATGTATTTTTGGCTCACCCCTTCATTTTCACGGTGTCAACTGGAAAGAGAATCTCCTTCATTCACCCGGGAGATAAACAGGCTTGAGGAAAATGGACAAGTTGGTTATTTTGGGGGGGAAACAAACTAGGCTACAGAAACCCAATCACAAACCTAAAACCTCTGATATCCAAACAATTGATACAGGCTCTGCGTGTATTCAACTAGAATCTAGAAAGCCTTCAAGGAAATATACTGTGTGTTTAATTGAAGTGATAACAGTACTCTTTAGGCCCCTTCAGTAGTTAGTCAACGTTACACACTACAATGTAGCCGCGAGCGTAGTACCTCATTCAACAAATAACTAGCGAACATTACCCGGTAACTTTAGCAGATGCATTATATTGCTGAAGACGTCATGCAAACAGCTGCAACGAAATATAAAAATTCTAAATGCCGAATCCAGCTTTCTAAAGTAGTAAGTTAACTAACCAACACACATACCGATGTTTACTTGTATAAATGACAAATATGTAGCTAGCATTAGCATAAAGCTGCATTATTCCAGCGGTTCCTTCAAGCTGCGACAGGTCACAAAGCATCTTTGCTATAGCTAATGTTATGATTTAACGTAAACTAGCTATTTAGCCAGTAATAACGCCAAGCAAATGTCCAATATATGGTATTTGTACAACACTGCTTAAAACATCGAAGAAAATAGCTACATACAAGAACGGAAAATTGTAGCTACTTACCGTGCAATTGGCCCCTCCCCAGTTGTTTGTCAACATTACTGGCTGTCTGCGCCAATGACTGAATGGTCTGCGCATGTACCAACTTTTCGGTGCGCTTCATTTACACCGTCTGGCGCGCTCAATAGCGGATTAGGCCTGTTTATCATTCCACTGCTCCGCGAAATTGCGCCGGGTAAGAAATCAAACGGATCTAGATTTGTGGCCATCTTTACCGGGCTTCATCAACTGTGCAGATCTAGGATCAGCAGTTTAACCACACCACTGGTATTTTATTTATTTATTATTTTATTTCACCTTTATTTAACC
Organism: Oncorhynchus kisutch; assembly: GCF_002021735.2. Taxonomy (NCBI): domain Eukaryota; kingdom Metazoa; phylum Chordata; class Actinopteri; order Salmoniformes; family Salmonidae; genus Oncorhynchus; species Oncorhynchus kisutch. The sequence goes on along the minus strand of NC_034188.2, from coordinate 58,990,793 downwards.
AGGTAGGCAAGTTGAGAACAAGTTCTCATTTACAATTGCGACCTGGCCAAGATAAAGCAAAGCAGTTCGACACATACAACGACACAGAGTTACACATGGAGTAAAACAAACATACAGTCAATAATACAGTATAAACAAGTCTATATACGATGTGAGCAAATGAGGTGAGATAAGGGAGGTAAAGGCAAAAAAAGGCCATGGTGGCAAAGTAAATACAATATAGCAAGTAAAACACTGGAACGGTAGATTTGCAATGGAAGAATGTGCAAAGTAGAAATAAAAATAATGGGGTGCAAAGGAGCAAAATTAATTAATTAATTAAATTCAGTAGGGAAAGAGGTAGTTGTTTGGGCTAAATTATAGGTGGGCTATGTCTGTTCAACGCTGGTCCGACCAATCTGATTCCACACTCCAAGACTGCTTCCATCACGTGGACTGGGATATGTTTCGTATTGCGTCAGACAACAACATTGACGAATACGCTGATTCGACGTGCGTTGAAGATGTCGTTCCCATAGCAACGATTAAAACATTCCCAAACCAGAAACCGTGGATTGATGGCAGCATTAGCGTGAAACTGAAAGCACGAACCACTGCTTTTAATCAGGGCAAGGTGACCAGAAACATGACCGAATACAAACAGTGTAACTATTCCCTCCACATGGCAATCAAACAAGCTAAGCGTCAGTATAGAGACAAAGTAGAATCTCAATTCAACGGCTCAGACACAAGAGGTATGTGGCAGGGTCTACAGTCAATCACGGATTACAAAAAGAAAACCAGCCCCTTCACGGACCAGGATGTCTTGCTCCCAGGCAGACTAAATAACTTTTTTGCCCGCTTTGAGGACAATACAGTGCCACTGACACGGCCTGCAACTAAAACATGCGGACTCTCCTTCACTGCAGCCGACGTGAGGAAAACATTTAAACGTGTCAACCCTCGCAAGGCTGCAGGCCCAGACGGCATCCCCAGCCGCGCCCTCAGAGCATGCGCAGACCAGCTGGCTGGTGTGTTTACGGACATATTCAATCAATCCCTATCCCAGTCTGTTGTTCCCACATGCTTCAAGAGGGCCACCATTGTTCCTGTTCCCAAGAAAGTTAAGGTAACTGAGCTAAACGACTTCCGTCATCATGAAGTGCTTTGAGAGACTAGTCAAGGACCATATCACTTCCACCCTACCTGACACCCTAGACCCACTCCAATTTGCTTACCACCCAAATAGGTCCACAGACGATGCAATCTCAACCACACTGCACACTGCCCTAACCCATCCGGACAAGAGGAATACCTATGTGAGAATGCTGTTCATCGACTACAGCTCGGCATTTAACACCATAGTGCCCTCCAAGCTCGTCATCAAGCTCGAGACCCTGGGCCTCGACCCCGCCCTGTGCAACTGGGTACTGGACTTCCTGACGGGCCGCCCCCAGGTGGTGAGGGTAGGCAACAACATCTCCACCCCGCTGATCCTCAACACTGGGGCCCCACAAGGGTGCGTTCTGAGCCCTCTCCTGTACTCCCTGTTCACCCACGACTGCGTGGCCACGCACGCATCCAACTCAATCATCAAGTTTGCGGACGACACAACAGTGGTAGGCTTGATTACCAACAACGACGAGACGGCCTACAGGGAGGAGGTGAGGGCCCTCGGAGTGTGGTGTCAGGAAAATAACCTCACACTCAACGTCAACAAAACTAAGGAGATGATTGTGGACTTCAGGAAACAGCAGAGGGAACACCCCCCTATCCACATCGATGGAACAGTAGTGGAGAGGGTAGTAAGTTTTAAGTTCCTCGGCGTACACATCACAGACAAACTGAATTGGTCCACCCACACAGACAGCATCGTGAAGAAGGCGCAGCAGCGCCTCTTCAAACTCAGGAGGCTGAAGAAATTCGGCTTGTCACCAAAAGCACTCGCAAACTTCTACAGATGCACAATCGAGAGCATCCTGTCGGGCTGTATCACCGCCTGGTACGGCAACTGCTCCGCCCACAACCCGTAAGGCTCTCCAGAGGGTAGTGAGGTCTGCACAACGCATCACCGGGGGCAAACTACCTGCCCTCCAGGACACCTACACCACCCGATGTCACAGGAAGGCCATAAAGATCATCAAGGACAACAACCACCCAAGCCACTGCCTGTTCACCCCGCTATCATCCAGAAGGCGAGGTCAGTACAGGTGCATCAAAGCTGGGACCGAGAGACTGAAAAACAGCATCTCAAGGCCATCAGACTGTTAAACAGCCACCACTAACATTGAGTGGCTGCTGCCAACACACTCACTCAACTCCAGCCACTTTAATAATGGGAATTGATGGGAAATTATGTAAAATATATCACTAGCCACTTTAAACAATGCTACCTAATATAATGTTTACATACCCTACATTATTCATCTCATATGTATACGTATATATACTGTACTCTATATCATCTACTGCATCTTTATGTAATACATGTATCACTAGTCACTTTAACTATGCCACTTTGTTTACATACTCATCTCATATGTATATACTGTACTCAATACCATCTACTGTATCTTGCCTATGCCGCTCTGTACCATCACTCATTCATATATCTTTATGTACATATTCTTTATCCCCTTACACTTGCGTCTATAAGGTAGTAGTTTTGGAATTGTTAGCTAGATTACTTGTTGGTTATTACTGCATTGTCGGAACTAGAAGCACAAGCATTTCGCTACACTCACATTAACATCTGCTAACCATGTGTATGTGACAAATAAAATTGGATTTAGATTTGGATTTGTACAGGTGCAGTAATCTGTGAGCTGCTCTGACAGTTGGTGCTTAAAGCTAGTGAGGGAGATAAGTGTTTCCAGTTTCAGAGATTTTTGTAGTTCGTTCCAGTCATTGGCAGCAGAGAACTGGAAGGAGAGGCGGCCAAAGAAAGAATTGGTTTTGGGGGTGACTAGAGATATATACCTGCTGGAGCATGTGCTACAGGTGGGAGATGCTATGGTGACCAGCGAGCTGAGATAAGGGGGGACTTTACCTAACAGGGTCTTGTAGATGACATGGAGCCAGTGGGTTTGGCGACGAGTATGAAGCAAGGGCCAGCCAACGAGAGCGTACAGGTCGCAATGGTGGGTAGTATATGGGGCTTTGGTGACAAAACGGATTGCACTGTGATAGACTGCATCCAATTTGTTGAGTAGGGTATTGGAGGCTATTTTGTAAATGACATCGCCAAAGTCGAGGATTGGTAGGATGGTCAGTTTTACAAGGGTATGTTTGGCAGCATGAGTGAAGGATGCTTTGTTGCGAAATAGGAAGCCAATTCTAGATTTAACTTTGGATTGGAGATGTTTGATATGGGTCTGGAAGGAGAGTTTACAGTCTAACCAGACACCTAAGTATTTGTAGTTGTCCACGTATTCTAAGTCAGAGCCGTCCAGAGTAGTGATGTTGGACAGGCGGGCAGGTGCAGGTAGCGATCGGACGAAGAGCATGCATTTAGTTTTACTTGTATTTAAGAGCAATTGGAGGCCACGGAAGGAGAGTTGTATGGCATTGAAGCTTGCCTGGAGGGTTGTTAACACAGTGTCCAAAGAAGGGCCAGAAGTATACAGAATGGTGTCGTCTGCGTAGAGGTGGATCAGAGACTCACCAGCAGCAAGAGCAACCTCATTGATGTATACAGAGAAGAGAGTCGGTCCAAGTATTGAACCCTGTGGCACCCCCATAGAGACTGCCAGAGGTCCGGACAGCAGACCCTCCGATTTGACACACGGAACTCTATCAGAGTAGTTGGTGAACCAGGCGAGGAAATCATTTGAGAAACCAAGGCTGTCGAGTCTGCCGATGAGGATGTGGTGATTGACAGAGTCGAAAGCCTTGGCCAGATCAATGAATACGGCTGCACAGTAATGTTTCTTATCGATGGCGGTTAAGATATCATTTAGGACCTTGAGCGTGGCTGAGGTGCACCCATGACCAGCTCTGAAACCAGATTGCATAGCAGAGAAGGTATGGTGAGAGTCGAAATGGTCAGTTATCTGTTTGTTGACTTGGCTTTCGAAGACCTTAGAAAGGCATGGTAGGATAGATATAGGTCTGTAGCAGTTTGGGTCAAGAGTGTCCCCCCCTTTGAAGAGGGGGATGACCGCAGCTGCATCTTTGGGAATCTCAGACGACACAAAAGAGAGGTTGAACAGGCTAGTAATAGGGGTGGTAACAATTTCGGCAGATCATTTTAGAAAGAAAGGGTCCAGATTGTCTAGCCCGGCTGATTTGTAAGGGTCCAGATTTTGCAGCTCTTTCAGAACATCAGCTGAACGGATTTGGGAGAAGGAGAAATGGGGAAGGCTTGGGCGAGTTGCTGTGGGGGGTGCAGTGCTGTTGACCGGGGTAGGAGTAGCCAGGTGGAAAGCATGGCCAGCCGTAGAAAAATGCTTATTGAAATTCTCAATTATGGTGGATTTATCAGTGGTGACAGTGTTTCCTATCTTCAGTGCAGTGGGCAGCTGGGAGGAGGTGTTCTTATTCTCCATGGACTTTACAGTGTCCCAGAACTTTTTTGAGTTAGTGTTGCAGGAAGCAAATTTCTGCTTGAAAAAGCTAGCCTTAGCTTTTCTAACTGCCTGTGTACAATGGTTTCTAGCTTCCCTGAACAGCTGCATATCACGGGGGCTGTTCGATGCTAATGCAGAACGCCATAGGATGTTTTTGTGTTGGTTAAGGGCAGTCAGGTCTGGGGAGAACCAAGGGCTATATCTGTTCCTGGTTCTAAATTTCTTGAATGGGGCATGTTTATTTAAGATGGTTAGGAAGATAAATATATCCAGGCATCCTCTACTGACGGGATGAGATCAATATCCTTCCAGGATACCCCAGCCAGGTCGATTAGAAAGGCCTGCTCGCTGAAGTGTTTCAGGGAGCGTTTGACAGTGATGAGTGGAGGTCGTTTGACCGCTGACCCATTACGGATGCAGGCAATGAGGCAGTGATCGCTGAGATCTTGGTTGAAGACAGCAGAGGTGTATTTAGAGGGCAAGTTGGTTAGGATGATATTTATGAGGGTGCCCGTGTTTAAGGCTTTGGGGAGGTACCTGGTAGGTTCATTGATAATTTGTGTGAGATTGAGGGCATCAAGTTTAGATTGTAGGATGGCTGGGGTGTTAAGCATGTTCCAGTTTAGGTTGCCTAGCAGCACGAGCTCTGAAGATAGATGGGGGGCAATCAGTTCACATATGGTGTCCAGAGCAAAGCAGTAGATTGCAGTAGATTGCAACACCGCCCCCTTTGGCAGTTCTATCTTGTCTGAAAATGTTGTAGTTTGGGATTAAAATTTCAGAATTTTTGGTGGTCTTCCTAAACCAGGATGCAGACACAGCTAGAACATCCGGGTAGGCAGAGTGTGCTAAAGCAGCGAATAGAACAAACTTAGGGAGGAGGCTTCTAATGTTAACATGCATGAAACCAAGGCTATTACGGTTACAGAAGTCGTCAAAAGAGAGCGCCTGGGGAATAGGAGTGGAGCTAGGCACTGCAGGGCCTGGATTCACCTCTACATCACCAGAGGAACAGAGGAGGAGTAAAATAAGGGTATTGCTAAAAGCAATAAGAATTGGTCGTCTAGAACGTCTGGAACAGAGAGTAAAAGGAGGTTTCTGGGGGCGATAAAATAGCATCAAGGTATAATGTACAGACAAAGGTATGGTAGGATATGAATACAGCGGAGGTAAACCTAGGTATTGAGTGATGAAGAGAGAGATATTGTCTCTAGAAACATCATTGAAACCAAGAGATGTCATTGCATGTGTGGGTGGTGGAACTAATAGGTTGGATATGGTATAGTGAGCAGGACTAGAGGCTCTACAGTGAAATAAGCCAATAAACACTAACCAGAACAGCAATGGACAAGGCATATTGACATTAAGGAGAGGCATGCTTAGTCGAGTGATCAAAAGGGTCCAGTGAGTAGAGAGGTTGGTTGGGGGTCACGGCGATTTAGACAGCTAGCCAGGCCATCGGTAGCAAGCTAGCATAGGATGGAGGTCTGTTATTAGCCACCTCTTGCGTTCCGTCAGTAGATTAGTGGGGTTCCGTGTGGTAGAGGGGATTAATCCAAATCACACAACAACAAAAAAAACAATAGATATAGTTATAGAGGCCCAAGAAGAAAAAATAATAATAATAATAATAAAAATAAATAAATAAATTGTCCGATTGTCTATTCAGATAGCAGCCGATAAGACAGCTAACGGTTAGCGGGCCGCAGATGGGCGTTCAGGTAACGTTGCGACGGAGGAGCCAGCCGGATAACTCCTTCGGGTAGATAACGTCGGCAGTCCAGTTGTGAAGGCCCGGTGGGGCTCCGCGTAGGCAATAAAACGGGTCCGGATAGGTGATTGTAGCCCAGGAGTGATTGATGGAACGCTTCAGCTGGCTAGCTCCGGAATAATTTATGTTTACTCCGGAATCGACGAAAGCCGAGTCACACGGATAGCAGCTAGCTAGCTGTGAGATCCAGGTATGAATGTCCAGAGTTAGCGGTTGAAATCCAGGGACATGGAGAGAAAAATTGGTCCGGTATGTTCCGTTCCGAGCCGTACAAAACTGGCGATAGATTTTCGAGCTAAAGGATAGCTGATGACCACACACCGTGATTAGCTGAATACTAACGATTAGCCAGTAAAGAAGCTAACTAGCTTCTGATTAGCTTCTGGATTAGCTTCTGGCTAGCTTCTTGGAGGATTACAGATTTGAGGTAAATAATACTTTTTTTATAAATATAAATTGGTGAGGCAGGTTGCAGGAGAGTGTTTTGAAGATGAGTTTATGGAAAATAAAAAAATATATATAAAAAGGTATGTGAAAAAAAGTTGTAAATATATATATATACACGGGACATGACAAGACGAGGACAAAAGACGTCTGAACTGCTATGCCATCTTGGAAAAATAAATAAATAAATCAAGAGATACCATATTTAACCGATCCTGAATCTGGGACCGTGGGCAAGTACATTAAAAGTTATTTTGGCCCGAAGGGGTTCACTGTTTCACTACTTTGTAGGTCTATCAGGCAGACAGTTATGTGAAAATTAATCTAAATTCCGAAATGAATGATGCCTGCATGCACCGTAACTCTGCCTTGTTTCGTTGTAGTCTCTATTTTCCCGCTCAATACCCAATGAATTGCTACAGTGAGGAAAAAGTGACTGGCTGGACAGCCCGAGGTTCCAACCCATTCACATAGTTATGGAGGATGGAACGCCGTTTCGGTCATGATTGTGTCCCACTTATTGTTGATTCTTCACAAAACAATACAGTTTTATATCTTTATGTTTGAAGCCTGAAATGTGGCAAAAGGTCGCAAAGTTCAAGGGGGCCGAATGCTTTCGCAAGGCACTGTATTTGAGTGGAAAACACCGTGACTTGTGGTGAATGTTTGAGGACCTTGAAATCCACCCACGCAGACATGTACAGTATGTTTGCTCTGAGTGATGTGTCTCAACTGTTTGTGTAGCCTTATCATACACAGGCTACACAAACAGGCTAACTTTGCCCAATAGTTGTTCGAAACATTTCCCATTTCCAAAGCCTTATTGTTCATGAAGTACAAATGAGATGTTTATGACATGTGTTAGCTAGTTTAAAATACGATTTTACCGTATATTGTACATAATAATCCTTGTCCTTGTCTATGGGGCAGGTGCCCATCTCCTGTTTCAGTATCTTGAGGCAGCCTGGACAGGACGCTAGTCTATCGCAGGGCATTAACCCCAACCCGTCACACAGTGTTATGATGTTGTGATCCTTGTGATTCCTCTGTATCTGTCTTTTCATTTGAAATAGTGGAGAAACCGTTCTAAAGGAAGACCAAATAAGTAATTGTTTTCGATATTCAATGTTTCACATTTTAAACACTCACCAGCTGATTGACAGGGCTAAAACTGGTATCCAAGGTGATGACTCTAAACTGCACTGTAAAAAGACAAAGAAAAGACAAAGACAAGCACTCAATGAGAGCTTTAGAAACATAATTTTGAAGGATTTCCAGATATCAGGAATTGTTCAACTGGGATTTCTGGAAAAGCAGGGATTTTAGGGAAAGTTAACAGAATTTTGGAGGACAAACTTTTGATAGCTACTCTGGATAATATTTTACACTGTTGGTACTAACGTCCCAATTCAACCAATTGCAGATCAATAAAAACTGCAATGCAAGTTTACTGAAAATATTTACACTATCAATACCCAATGATAATGTCCAGGAGAGGAACACCTTACAACATGTAGTATGTTGGTTCAAACTCCAGGGTACATATGCTCAGTGAACCCACGGTGGATTTTATCTTTATGATGGTGCTGTTGCAGGTGTCTCTTAGGAGCAACATGTGATGAAAGAGAAAACCATCATAGAAACATGATACCACCTAATTGTCCTGTTTCTTAGCAAGCAGATTAATTGTGTACTGGCTCTGTGTAAAATTACCTGTGTGCCCTGGGTTGTAGATTGGTTTATCTGTTTGGATGAATGTCATCAGACTGTAGGGTTTAATCATGACCTTTCTCTCCTCTGTCGATAGAAACGTTTCACCTCAAACCTTCACCTTAAAGTTTTGCAATTCATCTCTCTCCACACGAGGGGCTTATCAGCAAGACAATGAAGCAATAACACATGGTCCTGTGCGGCTCAGTTGGTAAGAACTAAAATGAAGAGATGCATCACAAAGCAGAGAAAGTACACTCTTATTGAATGGTTCTGGATGTCGACCAGTGCTGAGCTGACCTGAAACTGGAAGCAGCGGTGAAACTCTTGGTCAGAACTCTCCTGGAGAAGTATTTTGATCTGCTCATTGGCGATCAGAGATATGTTCATTACCAGGGTCTCGTTGGGCTGCAGAAGGCTGGCACAAAGTTTGACCTCGGAGTCTGCACGGATCACTGCAGAAATGGCTACCATGTAAACCCTACAGAGAACATATACACACACACACACCAACAAACACACAGGAAACAGCATTTGAACGTTTAGTCCATAATGTTGCTTGAGTAGTGGGTTGCCTTACGGGGAAATAAAAACACATGAAATTCACGTGATAAAATAAATAAATATTTTAATTTAAAAGGCACAATTGACATTAATTCAATTTAACAGTCGTTGTCACCTGGAGGATTTGTGTTGTTCCACTTTGTCCAGAGACGTCCCCAAGAACGTATTTAGGACATTCATTGAACGTTGTGTCATTATCCCCTGAAGGGTTTAGTATAGTTATGGTGAAAATACAGTAAATCTACAAGTTTCTCTATTTTTACAGCGAAATGAAGGTGCTAATGTTAAAGAAAAGTATGCTGCTGTACGCTGATTACTTGGGACTCAACCTGCCTTGTAATTCTAACTCACAACCTCTTGGTTGCTAGCTACCTAAAGTTGCTGCTGCGCAACCAGGTCAGAAAACATAACTGTCGTTGGCTGTACACATTGCCAAGCATTTATTTTTGCACTTTGCCTAAAGTATACACAACAACTTGAAGGTGTAATTTCAATCAAATGACAGTATGCTACTCTATTTGGATTTAAATTCATGTAAAGAATCTTGTCTCATTTCGTACTGTGACCAGACATGGGATTCAGCCTTAACTGTGATTTGAACTTATAACCTTTTGGTTGCTAGTAACCTACATGTCCTGCTACACCACCAGGTCTTTGACAATAAAACATAAAAACTACCGGTCAAAGGTTTTAGAACACCTACTCATTCAAGGGTTTTTATTTATTTTACTATTTTCTACACTGTAGAATAATAGTGAAGACATCAAATCTATGAAATGACACATATGGAATCATGTAGCAACCAAAAAAGTGTTAAACAAATATTTTCTATTTGAGATTCTTCAAATAGCCACCCTTTGCCTAATGGCAGCTTTGCACACTCTTGGCATTCTCTCAACCAGCTTCACCTGGAATGCTTTCCAACAGACTTGACGGAGTTCCCACATATGCTGAGCACTTGTTGGCTGCTTCTCCTCACTCTGCGGTCCGACTCATCCCAACCTGTCTCAATTGGGTTGATATCGGGTGATTGTGGAGGCCAGGTCATCTGATACAGCACTCCAGCACTCTCCTTCTTAGTAAAATAGCCCTTACACAGCCTGGAGGTGGGTTGGGTCATTGTCCTGTTGAAAAACCAATTATAGTCACACTAAACCCAAACAGATGGGATGGTGTATTGCTGCAGAATGCTGTGGTAGCCATGCTGGTTAAGTGTGTCTTGAATTCTAAATAAATCACAGACAGCAAAGCACCCCCACACCATAACACCTCCTCCTCCATGCTTTACGGTGGGAATTACTCATGCGGAGATCATCCATTCACCCACTTAGTCACGGCTGGTTGGAACCAAAAATCTCCAATTAGGACTCCAGACCAAAGAACAGATATCCACTGGTCTAATGTCCATTGCTCGTGTTTCTTGGCCCAAGTCTCTTTTTCTTATTGGTGTCATTTAGTAGCGGTTTCTTTGCAGCAATTTGACCATGAATGCCTGATTCACACAGTCTCCACTGAACAGTTCATGTTGAGATGTGTCTGTTAATTGAACTCTGTGAAGCATTTATTTGGGCTGCAATTTCTGAGGCTGGTATCTCTAATGAACTTATCCTATGCAGCAGAGGAAACTCTGGGTCTTCCATTCCTGTTGTGGTCCTCATGAGAGCCAGTTTCATCATATCTATTGGTGGTTTTTGCAACTGCACTTTAAGAAACGTTCAAAGTTCTTGAAATAATATGGACTTGGTCTTTAACCAAATAGGGCTATCTTCTGTAGAACCCCCCCACCCCGTATCAAATTAACTTTTAACAAGGCACACTGTCACACCCTGATATGTTTAACATGTCTTTGTGCTTGTCTCCACCCCCCTCCAGGCGTCTCCCATCTCCCCTCATTATCCCTTGTGTATTTATACCTGTTTTCTCTGTTTATCTGTTGCCAGTTTGTTTTGTTCGTCAAACCTACCAGCGGTTTTAGCCTTGTGTCTGTCTTTTCTATAGTTCCCGTTTTCACGGTTTTGACCATTCTGCCTGCCCTGACCCTGCCTGCCGTCCTGAATCTTGCCCCACCACACTGGATTTTTGACCTCTGCCTGCCCTGACCCTGAGACTGCCTGCTGTTCTGTACCTTTTGGACTCTGATCTGGATTACTGACCTCTGCCTGCCCCTGACCTGTCATTTTGCCTGCCCCCTGTTCTAGTAATAAACTTTTGTTACGTCGACACTCTGCATCTGGGTCTTCCGTAAAACGTAATACACACCTGTTAATTGAAATGCATTCCAGGTGACTACTTTATGAAGCTGGTTGAGAGAATGGCAAGAGTGTGCAATGCTGTCACGAGGCAAAGGGTGGCTATTTGAGGAATCTCAAATATAAAATATATTTTAATTTGTTTAACACTTTTTTGGCTACCTCATGATTCCATATGTGTTATATCGTAGTTTTAATGTCTTCACAACTATTGTACAATATAGAAAATAGTACAAAAATATTGAAAAACCCTTGAATGAGTAGGTGTTCTACAACTTTTGACCGGTAGTGTATAGTCACAGACTTGTTGACAAGAATGCAATTCTGCACTTTGCTAAAAGCTGCCCAGAATCAAGTAATTGTCCAATTATCACCACCAATGTAGAACTAGCAGTGTGCAAGGACATACAATATACATAAATGCTTTGCAGATTTGAACTTGGTCAGGGTACAGTCAGGCTTGGCTCCAGGACGACATGCAGTGGTGTAGAGGTGCCTGAAGAAGTGGGTATACTCTAATATGGCCCTCCCGGCAAAGGAAGGGGCCCTATGGGAAAAATGGTTTTCCTATAGTTTTTTTGAGGTTTCAGGTTATCACTCTCAAATCACACTTTATATATAGAAAAACGACCACAATTGTATATTCTCAGTCCACAACAATGCTTTACCCACATTAGAAAACCATTTTTTAAGTCTGGAAAAAAACATTTTAACACATTTTTAGGGGATGTAGTTTAATTCAATTGCCACCCAGTAAAAGACCTAGTTAGCAGTATTTCTGTACTGTACAATGTCCTACGTGTGACGGCAGAGTTTGCAAAACAAATGCCCTCCTGATTGACAGAAATCATCATGATATCATTCTGCCTGGTAGGCTTACTTTGCAGTCAGCATTTAATTGGGAAGTTTAGAAATGTTTCTTCAAACAGCACCATTGGCTTATCAAAAATTCTTACAGGCTTCATTGTTTAAACTTCCAGGTGCACAATATTTTCTGTGGGGGAGTTTCAGAAAAGCAAACTAAATCAAACGAAGTGCATATTCTATAGTCATAGCTGATGTGAAATGTCGTTATCACCACAAGGGGAGGGTGCTATAGATTTTTTGTATTCATTGTTAAACAAAATATCTTACTCTGAACAATTGTATTAGTATGAAATAATCTTATTGCTAATTTTTTTCGAGCATACCATACAGCTCAATATTTCTATAAATTATTTTATAGTATTTTTTTGCTCATCAAAAATTTTGGCCCCAACTGTATATTATGAACAAACAAAAACAAACAGGCATTGCATGCAATCTATTGAGATGTAATCAGGTTATAATGCATGCCAATGCCATGCACAATGTACTGTATGCATATTAATGTTGCATCAAGAGAATCAGCCAATCACACCACTGAAAATCACTTTTATTGACACAAATTAGTCAAACATTCACAACGCTTTTACTTCAATCATTTGCTAGACCAGTTCCTCTGCTTGTCCTCTACACAGTGCAGTAGGGAAGTCTTGCCAGTAGGAATACTGGGACATAGGCTGACTTAGTGTTTTTTTTATTTCTCTCCTTGAGTCATGGTTCCTTCTGGGCTTCAGGTTTGGAGATGGGTCCTCTTTGCCTGCTTTCACTGGCTTTGTGTCTGTCAAGAGACTCCAAGGCCGTAAGTAAATCTGCATAGTCAGTTAGAATTGAGTAATCAGATGTGGCGTCTCATCCTGGTGTAACATTCTCTCTGTGAGAGACCAAATTTAGAACTGCTTTTTATCTATCCTTTCTACAGATATTTTGTTCTGTGTATTTCAGCTACACCTACACCTTAATATTCTTTATCTTTTTATCTTATAATTATGATTTTTGTTACATTTTTTTATTAATAAATTCACTGAAAACCTGCACTAACGCATGGTATATTAACCGTATTGCACTTTTCATGTAGCCTGTAGCCTACTTTTGTCCAGCTAATAGCCGAAGCACATATCAAGCAACATTATGGACTAAATGTTAAAATCCTGTTGCTGCAGGATTATTTTGACATTACTGGTCAAATTAAGTTCCTAGTTTCTTGTTTAGAGGTGCCCTCTCATTTTGTATTGATTTTCCTGTCTGTTTGTTGGTTTGTGCATGTGTGTGTGTGTGTGTGTGTGTGTGTGTGTGTGTGTGTGTGTGTGTGTGTGTGTGTGTGTGTGTGTGTGTGTGTGTGTGTGTGTGTGTGTGTGTGTGTGTGTGTATGTTCTCTGTAGGGTTTACATGGTAGCCATTCCTGCAGTAATCCAGGCAGGCTCAGAGGCCAAGCTTTGTGCCAGCCTTCTGCAGCCCAACGAGACCCTGGTAATGACCATATCTCTGATCGCCAATGAGCAGATCAAAATACTTCTCCAGGAAAGTTCTGACCAAGAGTTTCACCGCTGCTTCCAGTTTCAGGTCAGCTCAGCACTGGTCGACATCCAGAACCATTCAATAAGAGTGTACTTTCTCTGCTTTGTGATGCATCTCTTCATTTTCTATGTAATACCAGGTTATTTCATGGGAAATATCAATGTGGTGGCTTACAATAATTTTTCTGGGATTCAGGCTGAAATTCTACATAAAAAAGATGACATCAGCTACTAAAGTAAAATCACTTTTAAAACACACTGATGAAAGAAAACGTGATTAAATCGGCACAACCTTGACGTTGTTAGCAGCACTTTCTTACCAACTGAGCCTCACAGGATCATATGTTTTTTGCACATTGTCTCCCTTTCAGGCCCCTCATGTGGAGAGTGAAGAAGTGCAACATTTTAAGGTGAAGGTTCAAGGTGAAACGTTTCAATCGACAGAGGAGAGAATGGTCATGATTAAACCCTACAAACCGATGACATTTGTCCAAACAGATAAACCAATCTACAACCCGGGACACACAGGTAATTTTACACAGAGTCAGTACTCAATTAGTCTGCTTGCTAAGAAACACGACAATTAGGTGGTATCATGTTTCTATGATGGTTTTCTCTTTCATCACGTTGCTCCTAAGAGACACTTGAAACAGGACCAAAAATTCCACTGTAGGTTCACTGAGGATATGTACACTGGAGTTTGAACCAACATACTACATGTTGTAAGGTGTTCCTCTCCTGGACATGATCATTTGATTACATTTAGCTCATTCATCCCCCTTTGTCTTGTCTTTGTCTTTTTACAGTGCAGTTTAGAGTCATCACCTTGGATACCAGTTTTAGCCCTGTCAATCAGCTGGTGAGTGTTGAAAATGTGAAACATTGAATATTGAAAACAATGACCGATCTCCACTATTTCAAACAAAAAGACAGATACAAAAGAAGGATCACAATGTCACATTACTGTCTGATAGACATAGCAATCAGGTATTTTTTTTTTTTTTTTACCCTTATTTAACTAGGCAAGTCAGTTAAGAATAAATTCTTATTTTCAATGACGGCCTAGGAACAGTGGGTTAACTGCCTGTTCAGGGGCAGAACAACAGATTTGTACCTTGTCAGCTTGGGAATTTGAACTGCAACCTTTCAGTTGCTAGTCCAACACTCTAACCACTAACACTCTAACACTATGTATGATATTGTCCTACCAACTCAACTCTGCGATCCTGGTTAGAGTGAGAATGGAAGGTTGGCGGGGGTTGAGACATACCAAAGACTCTAAAAATTGGACCCGATGCCTCTCTGCTTAGCACTCAATATTAAGGTACAGCAATAGATTAGTATCCTTTCCAGGCTACTTCACGCTACAGAAAGAGAACAGAGGCACCTGCCCTATAGGACGAGGATTCTTATGTACAATATACTGTATTTATACGAGATTTTAATTGAGCAATCAACTAGCCACGGCATGTCATACATATCTTGTTAGCACTCCATAAACAATAGGACTTTGGAAATGGGAAATGTTTTGAACAACTATTGGGCAAAATCCCAAATCCAACTCTTTAACCAATGTTATCTGTTTGATAAGGCTACACAAACAGTTGAGACACATAGCACTCAGGGCAAACATACGGTACATGTCTGCAGAGGTTCTCTAAGTAAACCTGCGTGGGTGGATTTCAAGGTCCTCAAACATTCACGGCATGACATGGTGTTTTCCACTCAAAGGAATGTGTAGGAGTTGTTTTCCGTTGGAGTCCCAATGCAAAAGCAACATGTTATGTTTAATTGAAGAGACAAAGCCAAGCATCTGCCTAGTTCCTATAGTTGTTGACAGCTTTGCTCCTCTTTTAATTTGGGGGGAATTTGAGAGTTCATAAAACATTAACCAGTCTTTTGTCTTGCCTTTCACAGTACAACATTGTGGAACTGCAGGTAAGACCCATATTAGTCTATCAATGTATGATGACTCACTGTAAATACTAGTACATTATAAGACAATGACTCCACCAGCTAGGTACTGTAGGTCATCATTCATTTCTACATGGCAGTTACCAGAAGACTCCCTATCAGCTTTATGTGATCACATCTGGGCCACCTTCAGCAAGCAAACTTCAGAACGTTGCGGATAGAAATGTCATGAATAGAGCTGATGTGACTCTTTACTCTTCATGTCAGACAGGCATGTTTGGCCTACATAGCATCATTTGTATGTGAATGTTCCACAATGTTGCACCCTGCTAAATGTGTCCCTTGTTCTATGAATCAACAGGATGTTCATCAGAACAGGATTGGACAGTGGGTCAATACTACATCCAATGGCAACATTCTGCAGCTTTCTTACCCCCTGAACTCTGAAGCACCCGTAGGAACCTATGCTATCGTAGTGTGGATTGGTGAAAACAAAATATACCATCGCTTCAAGGTAGAAAAGTATGGTAAGTAGAGCTTCTTTCTTTGACCCTTCATGCTAGGAAATATTATGGATCTGGAAGTTGAATCAATGAATCACATTTCTGGAACATTCATGAGTTGCCTGCGGTTCTCTCATCTCTAGTTTTGCCAAAGTTTGAGATCAAAATGAACCTCACCGATGAGATCAGCGTTGTTCAAGAGGAGTATAAAGTACAAGTGTGTGCAACGTGAGTCAACAGTATCACTGTTTTGTAATGCACTGTAGTTGTGCAAATGTCACTGTTTAATTAATCGCATTTCGCTAATGCAGAACTTGATTCAAATTCAAATACTTGAATACTTCATGCATTTCAACCCAGGTCTGTTTGGTCCTGGGGGTATTTGAAATAGTGTATTTAGAAACAAGTATTAGAAAATAATCTAGGAAATAGAAGTTCTTGATTGGGAAAAAATATTTCATAAATCCTGGCATTTACATGAACAGCCAGGCTTATATTCATAAAGCCTCTCAGAGTGGGATTGCTGACCTACGATCAGGTCTCTCCTGACCTTGTTCATTCTGATACAGAAGTTTACACTGATCCTAGATCAGCACTCATACACTGAGAGACTTTATGAGTACGGGTCCAGATGCATTGGCAATGTTGAAAACACTTGATTTCAAGAAAGCCTGCAGGTATAATGCATTGTAACTCGTAAGGATGCATGTATGAGCCTTTGTAATGTCTCATATAAGGTTTATAATATACTACGTCTCTCTAAGTAGGAAATGTATGATGTTTTATGTGTTTTATTATGAAATCAAATCAGATACACTTATGGGCAACCTGTACCTGGTAAAGCAGAGGTAGAGTTGTGCCGACCCTTAGGGCACAATATACTGATACCAATAAGAATTGATGAGAAAAATCCAGAAGGAGTTCCTGATTATACACCCCCCTGCCATAAAGAGTCAATAGAGGTCTGTATGCTTTCCTGAAGAAACTATATACTTGTTTTTACCATCATATTACATTTGAAAATGATCTGGTTACAATTATTTAAATAATTTCTTAATGTGTGTGGTTTTGCTTGCTTTTCCCAGATGGACCAAACTGGCTGTGCTTCTCATGTCTTCAACATGTCAATTTTCACAGAGGATGCTGGCCAGAAAATGCTCATAGACAGGCTGAGTTTTAATGCAAAAGTAGAGGAGGAGGGGACAGGCAAGTCATTTATCTTAACAATTTGGAGACGGTAGAAGTGATGACAACATTTGCCTGAAGTCAAATGAAAACTGTTTTCTTTTCTTGAGAGTGAATTACATAATGTCAAGATTGTGAACTGCCATTGTGCATCATGGTGGCGTGTGTCGTTGTGAAATAAACCATCCTATTTTCATTTGTTTTCCTTTGACAGGTATTACACAGTCAAAGGAAAAACACATTGAGCTCTCCTATGTGATTGGAAAACTCACATTTGTCGACACACCCAAAATCTATGAGCATGGATCAACTATCGAGGGCAAAGTGCGTCCAAATACAGTGATATTGTTTCTTAGACTTAGTTGAATTATAGATGCCATTTGTCTTTGACATTCCTGTTTACTTAACTACTAATGGTAGGTAACAGTGACACATGTAGCATCACTACTTACAACTTTCCCCCCCTTTTCCCTCAGATTAACGTTGTTCACTTCAACAACACACCTATCGCAGACATGCTAGTCTACCTTTTGGAGGAGAAAACTTGGTCCTCACATCTTCTACAGAACCTAACCACGGACAGTCATGGTACTGCCAGTTTCTCCGTCAACACAACCAGTATGGCCAAAGAGAATTTTAACCTCATAGTAAGTATGAGGTTTTGAAAGTCCGTCTAGGTTTAGAAAGACTCAGACTCTGAAGACTCTTTATGCTCAACCCCAAATCTCGCACTTGTCATGCTCTTGTGGAGATCTTAGAAAATTCCATTGGTATAATAAGCAATATGGTGAAACCTCCACCTAGCCTATCGGAATGCAGGGTGGAAATGTTAGTTACAATATATACAACTGTGAAATCCTCTCAGATCTCCACAAGTATATTGTACAGGGTCTAAGGGTTGATTTGGGATTGTGCCTGTCGTTATACTCTCTATTCTCTCTGTTGCTTTCCAGGTAAGCAACACACCTCAAGTGGAGAACAGCAGATACAGGGTCCCCTATTTCCAAAGAGGGCACCACATACTCTCACTGATCCAGCCCATTGCCCCTCACAGTAAAACATCTAGCTCTCTGGCTATTCAGAAGATGGCGAAACCACTGGCATGTGGGGAGGAAGTGTCAATCACCATCCAGTACGCCATCGTAGGGGAGACTGTCCCAAAGGGCTCCGTGGATGTCATCTACCTGGTGAGTAGAACCAGGAACAAGTTGTGGACAACCTGCAAACCCAGGTTGGCACCCTATTCTCTAGTGTGCTACTTTTGACCAGGGCTCCGTGGAGGAAGGATGTCTCTATACAACACCAGTACTTCTCATCATATCCTTCTTGCTGACTTGATGGGATAACCGGGATAACTGTTTTTCCCTTTCCCTCCTCCAGGCCTTATCCAGAGGGGTGATAGTTCAGCATGGACATATGAAGGTTACCGTGCAGCAGGGGAGTCCTGGTGAGGGAGTTTAATTAAGTAATTATGAATGTACTTGAAGGTGCTTGATGACAATGACAATGAGGATGGTTACATGCACACAATAATGCGATTATTGTGGATACTCAGAATAAGATAATACTTAGATTAAAACGCTTTGCAAGAAGAACAATTTCCCTAATAATACTGTTAACATGGATGTCTGAAATCAGGTTACTGATGGCAGTCTGATGAATGCAGAAATCATCAATCAAAACAAATTTTCTACCTCAGTGGACATGCTATTTTTGGGAAGCATTGTTGATTCTGAGGTCAGACATATAAAGTTTGCATGTGAAAACTACTTCTAACTACTTCTAAGACTTTTTCCACATTTTGTTAAGTTACAGCCTAAAATGCATTTAAAAAAAAAATCCTCAGCAATCTACACACAATACCCAATAATAACAAAGCGAAAACAGGTTATTAGACATTTTTGTATATGTATTAACAATAAAAAACAGAAATAGACCATCGAAATTGAGCTCAGGTGCATCCTGTTTCCATTGATCATCCTTGAGATATTTCTACAACTTGATTGGAGTCCATCTGTGGTCATTTCAATTGATTGGACATGATTTTGAATGGCACACACCTGTCTATATAAGGTCCCACAGTGATTGTCAGAACAAAAACCAAGCCAAGAGGATGAAGGAATAAACCGTGGAGCTCCGAGACACGATGGTGTCGAGGCACAGATTTCTGCAGCATTGAACGTCCCCAAGAACACTGACCTCCATCATTCTTACATGGAAGAAGTTTGGAACCACCAAGACTCTTCCTAGAGCTGGCCACCTGGCCAAACTGAGAAATTGGAGGAGAAGGGCCTTGGTCAGGGAGGTGACCAAGAACACGATGGTCACTCTGTCAGAGTGACCAGAGTTCCTCTGTGGAGATGGGAGAACCTTCCAGAAGGACAACCATCTCTGCAGCTATCCACCAATCAGGCCTTTATGGTTGAGTGGCACACAGCCAAGAGTGGCTTCGGGACAAGTCTCTGAATGTCCTTAAGTAGCTCAGCTAGAGCCCAGACTTGAACCCGATCGAACATCTCTGGAGGGACCTGAAAATAATTGTGCAGCGACGCTCCCCATCTAATCTGACAGAGTTTGAGAGGACCTGCAGAGAAGAACGGGAGAAACTCCCCAAATACAGGTGTGCCAAGCTTGTATCGTCATACCCAAGAAGATACAAGGCTGTAATCGCTGCCAAAGGTGCTTCAAGAAAGTACTGAGTGAAGGGTCTGAATACTTATGTAAATGTCATATTTCATTTTTATTTTATACATTTGCAAAAAAAAATCTAAACCTGTTTTTGACATGATGGGGTATTGTGTGTAGATTGATGAGGGGGGAAAACATTTTTACAACATTTTACAACATGACAAAATTGTAAAAAGTCAAGGGGTCTTTCTGAACTAAAGAGGGCAGATCGCTGGGAAGGTGAAAGCACATGTGCAGATCAAATGCACTGCTCGAACACCGATTAAGGTGTTTACATGTCCTAATAATGTGAAAGATTGCTCAGAAAACCAGGGGCCTCATTCACAACCTTTGCTTAAATGTATCCCTAAATATCCACGTGCGCCATTTAAGAAAAGACTGCACACACATAAATATTGAGATACATAAACTAGGCGCACACCCGTTATTTGTCAGAACTGTCGTTAAACTGTGCGTGCGTGAACGAGCATTTTAACTCCGCCTGGAAAACGCTCATCATTCAACTTTTATGGTGACAGTAACGCCCTTATTGGCTGTATACTTTCAAAGTATTGGAATTAGGCCAAGACAGTATCTAAATTAAATGGCAAACTTGATTAAATGAAATAGGCACCCATTTCCTATTATTTTAGAATGCAAAGATAAAATAAATGTTCGGTCTTCTCACTAATAGCATCTTGTTATATGTAGCTACCTGTTTTTTGTTATGAATATGAGCGTCATTTATTCCTGCACGAGGCTATAAGCTACTTTTGCCTTCTTGCAATGCAACACTTTAACCACTAGAAACGGTGCATTCGCATGGTCTGGAGATTGCAGGAGGATAATAAGCACATTCTCACTTCAAGATCAGTTTTTATAAATACCAAGTTTTGTGTGAAAACTGGCACATGCATGTTTTGGGGAATATTTTGTGCATACCTAACATTTCTATGTCTTGTATTTTAATAGGTGTATGCTTTCATCGATTTTGACCATACATTGATTAAAATAAACAGAGTAAAGTGACTATTGCATAATCTGCGTACTGCCATAATCAGTTTACTATCGAATTATTACTGTGCATGTAAACGTACTCAGTGTGATATGCTCGTGTTACAGCAACTGAGGGTGAAGTCACCTTGAAGTTGGCAGTGGTTCCAGAGATGGCGCCAGTGGTACAGGTCCTTGTGTACAGTATGCTACCCAGTGAGACTGTCATCGCCCACAGCATGAACTTCCCCACTGAGAAATGCTTCAGGCACAAGGTGTGTGTATATGTGGGCATGCTTCTTCGTGTGTTATACCCTCTGACTTCTGCACATCACAAACATACTATGTTCATTTTATGGAATGTATAAAAAGTGTCAAGTATTTCCCATGCACATAGATATCATTCCGTGTATAAAGGTGTATAATGTACACTTATGTATGTCATGTGCACTAGGTGTCGGTGGAGTTCTCACCCTCACAAGCAGTTCCAGGGGAGGAGAACACCCTGCAGCTCTCGGCCCAGCCCGGCTCCCTCTGTGGCCTCAGTGCTGTGGACCAGAGTGTTCACATCTTGGAGCCAGGGAAGAGGCTGAATGCTGACAAGGTAACAGAACTCGGTGTAGTGAATATCAACGGTCATACAGTACCACCATATAAACAGCTTTTGTGGTGCTGGCAATACAAGCAACTTCAGGGGACTAAGAAGTGACAACAGCAGACTTGGAGTGGGTGTGTTCAATGTTGGCCATTTGGAGTACCTTCATCAACTGAAAAGCACCTCCCTATTGGTTCATATTCTGTTCAGGGCACAGAAACCATTAAAACGTTTAGCAATGGAAAACGAAACTGAGCATTTCTTATTTGACAAGTCTAAGTAGTTCCTGCCTTCTGTTTGGTGCACAATGAACAAGGTCATTTCACATCTCCTTATTATCCCATTCCAGATATTTGATTTGTTACCAGTCAAGGAGACAACACACATTCCCTACCAGCTTGATGATCAAATAGCATGTTTACGTGTAAGACCAAGGAGAAATGTAATGCTATACCCAGGACAAACTGAGGAGAAAAATGAACCTTATGAAGTTTTTAAGGTAACTTCAGCCTTGTTTTCTCTTAACTTGAAGCCTCTTTTCCTCTCTCGTAAGAATCGGTTACCATACTGTTAGCATGCATTCATCTCCTTAAATTATCCATTTCTAAAATAGCCAGTTTGAATGAAAAACCCCACATTTAGAATAGAAAAATAAAACTGAGACATTCATTAATATTGCGCTCTCTTGTTTGTAATTTCTAGAAACTGGGACTGAAGCTGGCAACTAATCTGGTTCTAAGAGTACCTTCCTGCCTAAGCTTTATGGGAACCCAGTACCATCGCGGCCATGGTGAGATGTCCTTCTAACCATTTCTTACACTTGTCATTGCTAGAAGTCTTTGGTGAATCTTGGGAAATGTTATTGTAACATGAGGTCACCAGTGACCTCAGCATTCTGTCTGGTTTGACCAGGCTCATTCTAACACGAGAATAATGATTATGTTTTGTTTTAATAGGACACTATATAAGCTACTCTCACCATCGAACCATGGACAGACTTCTGGTGGCTCAATCTGGAACAGCTGGTGGCCTTGCACCTCCGCCACCCATACAGACGGTCCGTACGTTCTTCCCTGAGACGTGGATATGGGATCTTGTGGAAGTTGGGTAAGAGCACTGCACAGTGAGGCTGTTGCCTTATAAACGTCACTAAAATAATGTGCGCACATCGATGAGGCAGAAGGTGATGTTTCTGAACGGTCAGATAGTTAGCAACAATAACAAGAGGCTGCCATGTGGGGAATAGTAGGTGTCTCGTTTCAGCTCGTTGTATCTTCTTATTGATACCATCTCTTGTTTTGAGGTGTTTTGACTCATGTCATGTCTATGCTAATATGGCAAAACATTTGCTAGCTTGCAGGTGTAGAAGCACGGTGGCTAGGAAAAACTCCCTAGAAAGGCCAAAACCTAGGAAGAAACCTAGAGAGGAACCAGGCTATGTGGGGTGGCCAGTCCTCTTCTGGCTGTGCCGGGTGGAGATTATAACAGAACATGGCCAAGATGTTCAAATGTTCATAAATGACCGGCATGGTCCAATAATAATAAGGCAGAACAGTTGAAACTGGAGCAGCAGCACGGCCAGGTGGACTGGGGACAGCAAGGAGTCATCATGTCAGGTAGTCCTGAGGCATGGTCTTAGGGCTCAGGTCCTCCGAGAGAGAGAAAGAAAGAGAGAAAGAGAGAATTAGAGAGAGCACACTTAAATTCACACAGGACACCGAATAGGACAGGAGAAGTACTCCAGATATAACAAACTGACCCTAGCCCCCCGACACATAAACTACTGCAGCATAAATACTGGAGGCTGAGACAGGAGGGGTCAGGAGACACTGTGGCCCCATCCGAGGACACCCCCGGACAGGGCCAAACAGGAAGGATATAACATATCACTCTAGTGTTTAAATTGCTACATTTGAATTATTTCGCCACCATGGCCTATTTATTGCCTTACCTCATTTACATACACTGTACATATACTTTTTTTTCTATTGTGTTATTGACTGTATGTTTGTTTATTCCATGTGTAACCCAGTTGTAAATGAGAACATGTTCTCAGCTAGCCTACCTGGTTAAATAAAGGTGAAATATATATTGTTTAAAAGTTGAACCACGGGACAGGGTCAATTAAGCTGCCTACAAATTTCTGTGGTTAATGAAATATTACCACCACCTAATTAAAACCCTAGCTAGGTTTCCATCCAATTGGCGACAGATTTTCACGCAAATATGTCCTAAAATCTGCATAAAAACAATATGCTTATTTTCCTACCAGAGATGTGTTTCCATTTAAATGTACTTGTTGCGGGTTAAAGACTGGGCGTGATGTAGTGCACGTAAAAAAATACATTTTGCGGTAAAATTCCATGTTCCATGTTAAATGGGTTTCCATTGCATTTTCAAAATGTGTCTTTTAGCAGGTCTGCCCACTCTGGTATTGGCACGTGCGCTCTAGCTAACAGCTCGCAGATACAGTGTGGGTATAGCCTACATGATGAGATCGATGATGAGAAAAGGCAGGGCCTCCCGGGTGGCGCAGTGGTTAAGGGCGCTGTACTGCAGCGCCAGCTGTGCCACCAGAGACCCTGGATTCGCCCCAAGGCTCTGTCATAACCGGCCGCGACCGGGAGGTCTGTGGGGCGATGCACAATTGGCCTAGCGTCGTCCGGGTTAGGGAGGGGTTGACCAGCGACTCCTGTGGCGGGCCAGGCGCAGTGTGCGCTAACCATGGTTGCAAGTTGCACGGTGTTTCCTCCGACACATTGGTGCGGCTGGCTTCTGAGTTGGATGCGTGCTGTGAGGACGCATGACTTTCAACCTTCAACTCTCCCGAGCCCATACGGGAGTTGTAGCGATGAGACAAGATTGTAGCTACTAAAACAATTGGATACCACGAAATTGGGGAGAAAAAGGGGCAAAATTCAAAAAACAAAAACAAAAAAAAGGCAGCCAAGCATCGATCATCATGTCACCAGAATAAAACCCTCAATATTTATTGGAAAGGAGCAGGATGGCCCTTATGGGTATCCGCACCTATATAGGACATGCACAGACTAGTCTAGTAAACATAAAATCTCGTTGTCGTGCCTCATTATTTTAGATGATACTACGTGGTGTCAGAAGTGGTTTTAATAATCACATAAATGTAAAGGACCTATTGCCAAGTTTCAAGTCAAGGAGGGCACAGTGTTGGAGATGAACGGCGCAGATCATCATTGGGCTAGCTATTGGGCTAGCTAACGAGCAAGGACTAAGTTACTGCTAGCAACATGTTGCAAGAGGAAGAAACTGGTGGTGTTTCAGGGTTTGCAACTCCAAGATCAACGGGCTCCCACGCAAACATGGACAGGCCAGTGGTTAGTGCTGACGGATTTCGCATTAGTCCCCCAGAGAATTTTGATTGTATGGACATTCAAAACTGGTCAAAAATGGATCAGGCGCTTTGAAAGGTACAGAGTAGCTTCAGGCTTAAATGTAGAAAAGGAGGCATTTCAAGTTAATACACAGATCGACTCTATGGGTGATGAAGCCAAGGATATGCTAAATGCTTCACTGTTGACTGAGGAAGAGAAACTTAACTACTGTGCCGTTAAAGACTGTTTTGAAATGCATTTAGTCGGGAGACAACATTATATTTGAGAGAGCTTAGTTTAATGTGCACAAACAGGAGCAGAGTGAAACCACCGACAGTTTTATCATAGCTGTTCACAAGCTAGCGGAACATTGTCAGTTTGGCACACCCAGGGAAGAGCTGATCCGAGATCGGATTGTGGGAATAACAAATATCTCACTTTCTGAAAAGTTACAGTTGGATTCCCAGCTTACCTTGTCCAAGACTGTAAACCAGGTTAGGCAGAGTGAGACAGTAAAAAGACAGCAGACGATGCTACGCCACAGCAGCTCCTTGCAGACTGAAGACAGCAAGGAAATACATGCGTTTTCATACTGTGCTAACAAAAAAAACTAAGGGGAACGCAGAACAGAGACAGACGTGGAGAAAACAATCACAGACAGCACCAATTCAAGTGTTTGTCACAAATATGGGAAATCCCCTTTCCACAGCTGGAAAGATTGCCCAGCAAAGGATGAGGAATGCAGGAAATGTCACAGGAGAGGACACTTTTCAGCTGTCTGTCAATCAAAGAAAATGCATGAGGTCTCAGAGGAGGAATAGCAGCTACAGCAGGCCAGTCTGGGAGAAGTAAAGGAAAACAATGTTGGCTGACACTCAGACATTAAACTCAATGGGGAGGTTGTGTCATTTAAACTAGACATAGGGGCAGCAGTGACAGCAATCCCCACTAGGCTGTATAGCTATAGCAGAGATGGCCCTTTTCTCTCTACAAACAAAAAACTGTACGTGCCCAGTAATAAGATATTACCAGTGGTAGGGCAGTTGGTGATTAAACTGGAGAATAAAGACAAGAATGCCATCCAGCCTGTCTTTGTCATTGATTATCTGGCCAGACAGTTGCTGGGGCTGCCAGCAATTAAAGCATTGCAACTAATTTAGAGAGTGAGGGAACTGGAGGACCCAGGGGAGGTTTTCAAAAAGACATTCCCAAAAGTGTTTTTGGCCTTGGAAGGCTAGAAGGTGACTACAAAATCCACCGAAAGATGATGCGGTCCCCTATGCCCTTACCACCCCGCCGGGTGCCAATCCCTTTATTGGCAAAAGTAAATGAAAAGTTGGGGAGGATGGAAGAAATTGGGGCTGTGTCTAAAATAGAGAGTCCCATTGACTGGTGTGCAGGGATGGTGGTGGTCCCAAAAGCCCACGAGGGAAGGCACTGATCACAGCAGACACACTCTCCAAATAAACATCCATTAACAGAGGAGGAGCAGTGTGTAGAGGGTGAGGTACAGGTGTCCATTAATGCAGTAAGAGACAGTCTACCTGCATCTCAGACCAAACTGAGGAAGATTGCAGAGGAGCAACAGTGATAGTACAGCAGTGTAAAAAGGGATGGCCCAGGCAGGAGGACCTGTCTCAGCTGCTGAAGCCCTATTGGGAGCACCAAAGTGACTTCCACTGTAATGGAGACCTTCTCATGAAAGGACAACGGATAGTTATCCCAGAGACTCTACAACTGGAAATGCTAGACAGAGTGCATGATGGACACATGGGGATAACCAAATGCAGACTGAGGGCTCAACAGTCAGTGTGGTGGCTTGGTCTGAGTACTCAGATTGCCAAGGTGGTGGCCCAGTGTAAAGTGAGGGGGGGGAATGTCAACCATGTCATCCTGAACCAATGATGGCAACGGAGCTGCCATAATGGCATGGCAAAATGTAGGGACAGATATGTTCTATTGGAAAAATGACACTTATCTGCTAGTGGTAGATTACTATTCAAGATTGAAATAGCAAAGACACCCATAACCACACCAGCTGGTGTTATCAATGGATTAAAGTCCATTTTATTTCCAGGCAAGGGGTTGCTGAGGTCCTGGTTACAGATAACGCTCCCCAGTTCTCTGCGAGCTCCTTTTCTGCTTTTTCCGCAGAATATGACTTCATACATGTGACCAGTAGCCCCTACCATGCAAAGAGCAACGGGAAGGCAAAGAGAGCTGTGAAAACAGTCAAAGGACTGCTGAAAAAGAACAAGGATCCGTACAGGGCTCTTTTAGCTTACATAGTTATACCACTGCATCATGGGCTGTCGCCTGCCGAGCTCCTGGTGGGTGCTTTCCCCATTTGCCTGTCTCCCCAGCACAGCTTAAACCCCAATGGCTTAACAGAAAGGCCTTCACTGAGACGGACAAACAGCTGAAACAAACACAAACTGGAGACTTTAATCAGAGACACAGTGCTACGGAGAGGCCAGAGCTGACAGAAGGTCAACGTGTGTAGATTACAAACTCAAAGACACCAGCAAAAGTGCTGAGGAATGCGGATGTCCCCCCCTCCTACTATGTGGTTGACACAGTCTCAGAGGAGGTTCGGAGGAAAAAAACACACCCCAGAGCTCTTCCAGATCTATCAGCCATACAGGCTGAGGAGGCCACAGACAACACACAAAAAATCAAATCAAAATCAAATCAAATTTTATTTGTCACATACACATGGTTAGCAGATGTTAATGTGAGGGTAGCGAAATGCTTGTGCTTCTAGTTCCGACAATGCAGTAATAACCAACGAGTAATCTAACCTAACAATTCCACAACTACTACCTTATACACACAAGTGTAAAGGGATAAAGAATATGTACATAAAGATATATGAATGAGTGATGGTACAGAGCGGCATAGGCAAGATGCAGTAGATGGTATTGAGTACAGTATATACATATGAGATGAGTATGTAAACAAAGTGGCATAGTTTAAAGTGGCTAGTGATACATGTATTACATAAAGATGCAGTAGATGATATAGAGTACAGTATATACGTATACATATGTAAACATTATATTAAGTAGCATTGTTTAAAGTGGCTAGTGATATATTTTACATAATTTCCATCAATTCCCATTATTAAAGTGGCTGGAGTTGAGTCAGTGTGTTGGCAGCAGCCACTCAATGTTAGTGGTGGCTGTTTAACAGTCTGATGGCCTTGAGATAGAAGCTGTTTTTCAGTCTCTCGGTCCCAGCTTTGATGCACCTGTACTGACCTCGCCTTCTGGATGATAGCGGGGTGAACAGGCAGTGGCTGTTGAACAGGCGGTGGTTATTGTCCTTGATGATCTTTATGGCCTTCCTGTGACATCGGGTGGTGTAGGTGTCCTGGAGGGCAGGTAGTTTGCCCCCGGTGATGCGTTGTGCAGACCTCACTACCCTCTGGAGAGCCTTACGGGTTGTGGGCGGAGCAGTTGCCGTACCAGGCAGTGATACAGCCCGACAGGATGCTCTCGATTGTGCATCTGTAGAGGTTTGTGAGTGCTTTTGGTGACAAGCCGAATGTCTTCAGCCTCCTGAGGTTGAAGAGGCGCTGCTGCGCCTTCTTCACGATGCTGTCTGTGTGGGTGGACCAATTCAGTTTGTCTGTGATGTGTACGCTGAGGAACTTAAAACTTACTACCCTCTCCACTACTGTTCCATCGATGTGGATAGGGGGGTGTTCCCTCTGCTGTTTCCTGAAGTCCACAATCATCTCCTTAGTTTTGTTGACGTTGAGTGTGAGGTTATTTTCCTGACACCACACTCCGAGGGCCCTCACTTCCTCCCTGTAGGCCGTCTCGTCGCTGTTGGTAATCAAGCCTACCACTGTTGTGTCGTTTGCAAACTTGATGATTGAGTTGGAGGCGTGCGTGGTTACGCAGTCGTGGGTGAACAGGGAGTACAGGAGAGGGCTCAGAACGCACCCTTGTGGGGCCCCAGTGTTGAGGATCAGCGGGGTGGAGATGTTGTTACCTACCCTCACCACCTGGGGGCGGCCCGTCAGGAAGTCCAGTACCCAGTTGCACAGGGCGGGGTCGAGACCCAGGGTCTCGAGTTTGATGATGAGCTTGGAGGGCACTATGGTGTTAAATGCTGAGCTGTAGTCGATGAACAGCATTCTCACATAGGTATTCCTCTTGTCCAGATGGGTTAGGGCAGTGTGCAGTGTGGTTGAGATTGCATCGTCTGTGGACCTATTTGGGTGGTAAGCAAATTGGAGTGGGTCTAGGGTGTCAGGTAGGGTGGAGGTGATATGGTCCTTGACTAGTCTCTCAAAGCACTTCATGATGACGGAAGTGAGTGCTAGTCGTTTAGCTCAGTTACCTTAGCTTTCTTGGGAACAGGAACAATGGTGGCCCTCTTGAAGCATGTGGGAACAACAGACTGGGATAGGGATTGATTGAATATGTCCGTAAACACACCAACCAGCTGGTCTGCGCATGCTCTGAGGGCGCGGCTGGGGATGCCGTCTGGGCCTGCAGCCTTGCGAGGGTTAACACGTTTAAATGTTTTACTCACCTCGGCTGCCCGCATGTTTTGGTTGCGGGCCATGTCAGTGGCACTGTATTGTCCTCAAAGCGGGCAAAAAAGTTATTTAGTCTGCCTGAGAGCAAGACATCCTGGTCCGTGACTGGGCTGGTTTTCTTTTTGTAATCCGTGATTGACTGTAGACCCTGCCACATACCTCTTGTGTCTGAGCCGTTGAATTGCGATTCTACTTTGTCTCTATACTGACGCTTAGCTTGTTTTATTGCCTTGCGGAGGGAATAGCTACACTGTTTGTATTCGGTCATGTTTCCACCTTGCCCTGATTAAAAGCAGTGGTTCGCGCTTTCAGTTTCACACGAATGCTGCCATCAATCCACGGTTTCTGGTTTGGGAATGTTTTAATCGTTGCTATGGGAACGACATCTTCAACGCACGTTCTAATGAACTCGCTCACCGAATCAGCGTATTCGTCAATGTTGTTGTTTGACGCAATACTAAACATATCCCAGTCCACGTGATGGAAGCAGTCTTGGAGAGTGGAATCAGATTGGTCGGACCAGCGTTGAACAGACCTCAGCATGGGAGCTTCTCACTACTTCCGCTGCTGAGCCGACAGAGATAGCCGCCTCGCTTCGCGTTCCTAGGAAACTATGCATAGGGGGAAGGAGAGAGAATACTCATAGATCCACAAGCTCACCCAAAAAGGGATGTGAAGCCACCAGAGTGGCTAAAAGACTGTGTTGCGTGAATACAATACATACTGTTGGGGACCATACCCAGCAAGTGGAGACCGTACCTAAGTTAATGCATAGGAGGTCAGACTGTGTAATGTAATGCTTTCATAATGTTTCAGGATATGAAGTAGCATGTTAAAGAGAATAATATTATTGTTAATTTGAGAGGGGAAGATGTAGTAGGATGGCCCTTGTGGGTATCTGTACCTATGTATGACTTGCGCAGGCTAGGCTAGTAAACATGCTGAAGCTAGAACCTAGAACCTTATTTTAGATGATACTACACTCATCATCTTGCGCTTTTAGCACCCTGTGAAGTTCATCATGACTTATTTCATCCGTAGCCTAATAAACTGCATGCTTTCCTGACGAATGGTTGTGGGAGGACCACAACATGTCATCGCGTGACTCCAAGTTTACTTTGATATGATGGTTATTATATCAATATTTGGTCATAAAAGCGTTTCCACCCCCATTTCTCGCATAAATAATTTTCCAGACACAAAAACATCCCTCCTTGTCTAGCGTATTTTGTTATGTCGACATTTTGAAAGTTTACAGACAAATGTTGTTTCCCTGAACAAGGCAGTTAACTCACTGTTCCCCAGTAGGCAGTCATTGTAAATAAGATTTTGTTCTTAACTGACTGGCCTAGTTAAATAATGGTTACATTTTAAAACGTAACTGCTAAAATGGTATGATTCAAGAACCAGTGATGCATTTGGGGTTTGACAACTAAGCAATTGTTGTTAATATTTTACTATCAAAATACATTTCCAGAATATTCAGATGTTTTTGTTCAATAAAGATTCATTTGTCTACATAATTTTTTTGCCACTAATATCACATAGGCTAATTCATTTGGGGCTAATTCACCACCTGAGGAAGTGGTTAGGAGATCGCTAACTCTAATTGTTGTTATTATTTGACAATAGCCTATTACAAATAGTTAGCCTTCTTACTGATATCTAACAGTATATTTAATGTATATGGCTATGCACCCACCTTGACAGGCCTATGCAACCACCTTTTTAATATTGCCCTTTTGTTCAATATTAAATACAATTAAATACAATGAAATACAAGCCCATTATCTCTTGAACAGCAACAATAGTGGTTGCTTTCAATTGAACCTTTATTTAACTAGGAAAGTCAGTTAAGAACAAATTCTCATTTACAATGATGGCCTACAATACTGTGTCTTTCCCGCCATTAGACCTACATTTAGAAATATTGTGCAATCAGAAAGCATGTCACAAAGGAGAGAGCGAGAGAAACTGCACTGCTTCAAAGCAGCAAGCAGGAACTCTATAGTCCAGACGACTGCCTGATTGACCAGTGGGACAGGTGTAAATGTTTGGTAGCCTTACCTTCAACAAGAGAAGTCATCCACCCTTGATGGGCAATCAGCAGAACAATAGAATCTCTGAGAGCATGTTCAAAGTCTTGATGATGAGCTAAATGAAAGCATTGAGTACTAGATTAAGTCATCCTGAAAGTAATCAGCTGTTTTTAAGAATGTAACATAAAATGTTAATTATTGTAATTGGATTACATAATCCCTGTTAATCTTTTACTACCCAACCATTTGCCTGGGAAGAAAACACTAGTTCTAAAACCCGGAAATGAATTCGTTCAGCCATTCATATGAGGAAAATGAATGGGGAAAGAATAGGGTTTTGGGATAAAAGCCGAAAATAAAGTCTGAGATTAACACAGGTTTAGGAGATATTTTACGTTTTGTTCAGTGACATAATATCAGTCAGTTAACATGACCTTTATGAAATATGAATCATTTATGTAATTTAGGTGCTTTTATAATTACATTACAAAATTCACCAGAGAGGCGTTAGCTGATGAAGATGATCTCAAAAAGCAAAACGTACAGTAAAAGATCTCCTAAACCTGTCTTTACCTCAGACCTTATTTTCTGCATTTACCCAAAACCTCTCCAAAAACTCAATTCATTTTCCCATAGGCTTTGTCTAACGTACCATGGAGAAATTTGTGCCTTCAAATATACGCCGTTACTATTGCTCTCTATTGACAAAACCATTAGCTCAATTTACCCCAAGGCAAACATTTAGACTATATTAGCCCACATAGCTACAAGGAGGCACTCATGCTAGGTTTAGGACCTCATATTGTAGCTTATAGAACCCCCAAATGATGTATAGGACAATCTTAATTATCTACTTTGGTTTAAATACAACAATCATGAAACCTCTAACACAACAAATTCATTTGACTTGGTGAAAATCTGTTTTTTGGACCTAACTTGCTTACCACTTTTTCTAAGTGGTTTCTTCCTTTATCGACTCCATGAAATGTCCTCTTCCTAAATATGTAGTCTAATTATACATTTTGTGTATAGTGTCCTAGAAACAAGGGTGGCTCAATTTTACCCCTTTGGCTCAATTTTTCTCAATGTCTCAATGTTTATAAATAAACTTAGTTCACAAGATTAAACATTTAGGATCTAGGTTGTGAGATGTTGGAAACCAACCAGAAAAACCTGGCTTTAACCAGCAAAACAGAACATTTCTAAATTTTTCTCAACTTAATGGCTTTCTGTTTGAACTCTGACCTCTGTATTACAGGAAATCCGGAACAGTAGACATGACCCTCACAGTTCCAGACACCATCACCACCTGGGAGACAGAAGCATTCTGCCTGGCTCCTGGCGGCTTCGGCTTGGCTCCTCCAGTGGAGCTCACTGTCTTCCAACCCTTCTTCCTGGAACTCACCCTGCCGTACTCCATCATCCGTGGAGAGCACTTTGAGCTGAAGGCCACTGTGTTTAACTACCTGTCCAAGTGCATCATGGTACGGCACCGCATCATGATCGTCTCTTGAGTTGTTTCATTAGTTTCTTGAGTAGTTTTTAAACTCTTGTATTTTGTTTTGTTACAGTTGATCTAGTCAATGTTTATTTATTTATTTATTTTTACACCCAATGTATCAGTCTTGCGTTTTCCATGTTATCTTACAAGTGTTCCTCTTGGGCAGGTTTCTGTGACTCCAGCTCACTCCTTAGACTACACTCTCACACCCTTGAAGGATGTCCAGTACTCATCATGCTTGTGTGCCAATGGACGAAAGACCTTCAGTTGGACGATGGCACCCTCTATCCTGGGTAAATCACCAGTCTTCATTCAACCGTTCAAACAGCAGAATGGATGTCAGCCTGAGTTGTGTACTCTGTCACCATATTGGATGTTGTGTAACCTGTGCTGCACTCTGTCTGTCAATGTGTGTGTAGGGGTTATGAATGTGTCCGTTAGTGCAGAGGCTGTCCAGTCCCACGCTGCGTGTGACAATGAGATTGTGAACGTACCGGAGAGAGGACGCATCGACACAGTCACACAGAGCCTGCTGGTGAAGGTATACAGCCTACTGTTGTGATGGAACGTACTGTTGTACAGATACCTAGTGTAACTGCCTCTGACTGAAAATAACATCCTCTCCTCTCAGGCTGAGGGAACAGAGAAGACCGACACCTACAACTGGTTGCTGTGTCCAACTGGTCAGTAATACATGAACGTTGAATGTTCACTTTGGTTGAACTGATTATCTCCATTCATCTTATCATCTGTGTGTCCACAGGAGTAACTATGACAGAGGAGGTGGAACTGCAACTCCCCAAGAATGTGGTGGATGGATCTGATCGAATTTCTCTCTCAGTCCTGGGTAAAATAAACCATTGTATTATTTAGAGAGGCTTGGTGAGTTTAGACAGGAGTTTTGGTGAGAAAAGCAACCCTTATCCAGTGATAATGCTGCTGTTTGCTAAAGAGGACAGTATCACAGAAGTCCCATGTTTACCTGTAGGTGACATCCTGGGTCGGGCTCTCAAGAACCTGGATGGACTGTTGCAGATGCCGTATGGGTGTGGAGAGCAGAATATGGCCCTCCTCGCCCCCAATATCTACATCCTGGAGTACCTGAGGAACACAGAGCAGCTCACTCCAGCCATCCGAGACAAGGCCATCAAGTTCCTCACTAGTGGTAAGAGAGTCCCTCAAAATATGGGTCGTATTGATTAGGCACCAAACGGAAGAAAACTGACTGAAACAGAGCTGGATTTGTCCAATAAGAGCCCCTTTTTTTTCTTTTTTTCGTTGAAGAACATTTTTAAACATTTCACCACAGTGTGCCCTAGTGACTACAACCCTGCTATCATGTAAATTATAACCGTGTTATCAACAGAGCATCACTGTCCCAACACATGTAGGGACTTCCAGATGTTTTGCTAAAATCATTTGATTATAGAATATAGATTTTTTTTTAAATCCCAAATGTCACCCTACTCCCTACATAGTGCACTACTTTTTTCCTGGCAAAAAGAGTACGCTAGGGAATAGGGTGCCATTTGGGGCGCACCCTCAGTGAATATAAAACACACTTGGTTACTGTTGTTTGCTTTAAAAACTCAACGACAGGTTACCAAAGGCAGCTGAACTACAAGCATGTTGATGGTGCATACAGCACATTTGGACAAGGTTCAGGGAACACTTGGTAAGTATTGTGTTTCACCTACTGGTAAACACATTATAACTGTGTCTGTTTCAATTAAGTATTGACCAATCAAATGGCATTGTCTCTGACAGGGAGACCATGGATGTGACATAAATTAAAATAATCTTTTGTTTCATGTAATGTCAAGCTCTGTCATGTTTATAACAACCTTATGTGGGTATTATGACGGGACATTCAAATCAAGTTCTCTTTTCTCAGGCTGACTGCTTTTGTCTTGAGATCCTTTGGCAAAGCAAAGTCTTTCATTTATATTGATCCGGTAAAAACTGAGCAAACCAAGACTTGGTTGGAACGTCTACAAGGCGAACATGGCTGTTTCATTAGATTGGGGAAACTCTTTAACAACAGAATGAAGGTATTTATATTGATAATAAACTGATAGAAGAAGATGTCGTTTTACGTCTCGTCAGATCAGCCATAAAGTTGGGAATGATGATTTCAACAGAATTGTATCAGGCTACAGTTTACACATGTTTTAGTATTTAGCATTTTGTTTTGTAGGGTGGGGTGACAGATGAAGTCACACTGACGGCCTACATCACTGCTTCAATGCTGGAGCTCAACATGTCAGTGTCGGTACGTAGCATCTCCACATAACTATTGTTTCTCACTTCAACAACGTCCATTACAGGAAACTGATTTAGCCTCCTGTATGAAGTCTATTGTATACATTTTATGTCAACTGTCTTTTAGATATTCTAAAATGTAGTGAGTTCTGTGTTCAAATTGATCTGAAAGTAGCATATGGAATAGAAATAAGAATAGCTGTTACCATAAGCAGTCCTGAATGACAGTGTGCTGTTAACATAAAAAAGTACAGGCATAGTTTTAATACTGTAAACTGAAAAACTAAAAGTGCTCCAGCATGAATGTGTCTAGCCTGGTCTCAGATCTGTTTGTATTGCCTTGCCAGAACAAACAGCTCTGGGACCAGGCTAACATGTCTCTTAATGTGCTGCTCTGTTATTTTGTGCTCCAGGATCCTGTTGTGTACCGCAGCTTGTCTTGCCTGAGGAACTCCACCAGTGATTTGTCTAACACTTACACTACTGCTCTGCTAGCCTACACCTTTACCCTGGCAGGGGACATGGAGACCCGGGCCCAGCTTCTGCAGCATCTGGACACGATCGCATTACAAGAAGGTGAGACATATCCTGGTCCAAGATCTGTTTGTGCTGTCTTGCTTTCATTGAGCTTACCTGGGCAATGGACCCAATGGAGTAATCCCAAAAGTGCAAACCCTCCTCCCATCTGGCACTCCAGGCAGTCTCAATTCAATGCCCAGAGTATTTCAAAGAACTCAGGTGTCTGTCATAAAATGAATTAGGGAGGTCAGAGAAGAACTTTGTATTCTGTTTAATGATGAATAAGCTAGTCCCCTCTCTCTCTCTCTCTCTCTCTCTGTGTTCGTCATCCCTAAGGGGGTTTCCTGCACTGGACTCAGACCTCCTCAGAGACCTCAGCCTCCCTGGCGGTAGAAATCAGCTCCTATGTTCTGCTGGCTTCCCTCAGTGCCTCCCCTATGTCTACCACTGACCTGGGCTATGCCTCCCGCATCGTCAGGTGGCTGGTGAGACAGCAGAACGCCTACGGAGGCTTCTCTTCCACACAGGTATATTTCTAAAACACCTCCGTTCTGAAGCGACACCCTGTGCTGTGCACTAGTAGTGAGGCATTATTACCTTGACTTCACAACAGGCATGTATGTGCTTCTTGTCATGTCAAGCCTGGCGAGGATAACTTGCACTGAAATGGAGGCAAGAAAGCATAATGGATGGAAATGGGAAATAGTCACTCTAGGAACTGACCAATGTAAAAATCTACCCTTTCTGTAAATGGGTGTTTTCATTCATTTTGAACATATTTGTCTGTGGTCTGTTGGTGTGTGTGTTTAGGACACAGTGGTGGCCCTCCAGGCCCTGGCTCTCTACTCCACCAGGGTGTACAGTAGAGAGGGTGCCAGCACAGTCACAGTACATTCTCCCAGTGGGGAACACCTCTTCGAAGTGAACCAAAACAACAAGCTTCTCTACCAGGAGAGGGCGCTGCAGGACACAGAAGGGAAGTACAGCGTGGAAGTGAAGGGCAGTGCTTGTGCCTCAGTGCAGGTCAGTGAATACACTCCTCCCAATACTAAAGTGCAAGATATGGATTTGTATATTACTGTGAATTTCAAACATTTAAGAAGCGTTGTCTGGCTTGATAGTTGGTTTATGAAATGTAAATTTTTTCCCTATGTTTTAAAATGTATATTTCTGGACAGATTGGTTTCCCTGACTTGTTCTTCCCTCCTCCCCA
Source organism: Oncorhynchus kisutch (assembly GCF_002021735.2). Lineage (NCBI taxonomy): Eukaryota > Metazoa > Chordata > Actinopteri > Salmoniformes > Salmonidae > Oncorhynchus > Oncorhynchus kisutch. Next base: position 58,953,837 of record NC_034188.2, on the reverse strand, counting down.
GGTGGCGCTCCACTACAACATCCCTACTCCTACTGACAGCACAACGCTCAGTATCCAGGTGAAGCCAGAGGTGGACTGCAACAGTAACTCTTTGAGACCCAGAGTCACGCTGAAACTCCAGTCTCAGTAAGAATGAATGACTTATTTGCGTTCACAGAAGCATTCTTTCAATCAGTTTATTATTTGAATCAGGTCAATGATGACACTCCAGTGTTGTTGGATTATGTTACAGAATGTATCTGACCCAATTGAATTGGTGTTATTATACCTATAGTGCCCTCTGTAATTATTGGGACAAAGAAGCATTTTTTTTCTTCATTTGGCTCTGTACTCCAAAAGTGTGGATTTGAAATAAAACAATGGCTATGAGGTTAAAGTGTGGTATTAACATCCATATTTGGTGAACCGTTTAGAAGTTACAGTGCGTTTTGTACATAGTCCCCCCATTTTAGGACAAATTCACGTATATGTTTATTAATGTCGTAAAAAGTTAAGTACTTGGTCCCATTTTCACGCTACAAATTTGTTGGATGCATTTCCTTTTTGTTTCAGATCATTTTTTGCCCAATAGAAATGTACGGTAAATAATGTGTTGTGCCATTTTGGAGTCCATTTTATTGTAAATAAGAATATAATGTGTTTCTAAACGCTTCTATATTAATGTTGATGCTACCATGATTACAAATAATCATGAATGAATTGTGAATAATGATGAGTGAGAAAGTTACATACTCACAAACAGCATATCCCCAAGAGATGCTAACCTCTCACCATAACAATAACAGGGGATGTCAGATAAATAATCTGAAACACAACCAAAACAAACAGAAAATGCATCCAACTAATTTATAGAGTCACACGCTTGATGTAGTCATTGTGTGCTCTGAATATGGGACCAAATACTTCACTTTTTACTACTTTAATACACATATAAGTTAATTTTTCCCAATAGCCTACTTTGGTCCCCTAAAATGGGGAGGCTATGTACAAAAAGTGCTGTAATTTCTAAAGCTGAAAGTCTGCACTTCATCCTCATAGTCATTGTTTGATTTAAATAAATGCTTCTCTGTCCCAATAATTACAGAGGGCACTGTATGTATGGGTCATTTCACTTCTAGTTTGTACATAGGCTTGGATCGGTAACAGTAAGAAAGCATGTCAGGCAACCATGTCTTTTTATGGGTAAATAGTCAAAGTATCCATTCATTTGATTATCACAAGCACTTGTCAACATCAAACTTTGATATGACATGCAACTCTTTGCTTTCACAGATATCATGGAAAGGAGCTGACCACAAATATGATTATAGTGGATTTGAAAATGCTGTCTGGGTTTGTCCCAGACCCAGAGTCTTTGGGGAGGGTGAGTTTTTGTCATAACATACGTTTGTTTATGGTGTTACCTGTTGTCACGCGGGACTAGGTGGGTGCAGGAATCCGACGCAGAGAGAGTTCCACTGAGGTTAAGTGCTTTACTCAGGCACAACAAAATAATAAGCCCAACAAATACAGGGCGCGGGACACACAACGAGACAACCCAAAAACCACAGGGTGCCAAGTTAAAGAAAAGAAAATCCACCACTACCTAAAATGCACACACGTAACATAAAGACAATCCACCACTACCTAAAATGCACACACGTAACATAAAGACAATCCACCACAACCTAAAATGCACACACGTAACATAAAGACAATCCACCACTACCTAAAATGCACACACGTAACATAAAGACAATCCACCACAACCTAAAATGCACACACGTAACATAAAGACAATCCACCACAACCTAAAATACACACACGTAACATAAAGACAATCCACCACTACCTAAAATACACACACGTAACATAAAGACAATCCACCACTACCTAAAATACACACACGTAACATAAAGACAATCCACCACAACCTAAAATACACACACGTAACATAAAGACAATCCACCACTACCTAACATGCACACACGTAACATAAAGACAATCCACCACAACCTAAAATACACACACGTAACATAAAGACAATCCACCACTACCTAAAATACACACACGTAACATAAAGACAATCCACCACTACCTAAAATACACACACGTAACATAAAGACAATCCACCACTACCTAAAATGCACACACGTAACACAAAGACAATCCACCACTACCTAAAATGCACACACGTAACATAAAGACAATCCACCACAACCTAAAATGCACACACGTAACATAAAGACAATCCACCACTACCTAAAATGCACACACGTAACATAAAGACAATCCACCACTACCTAACATGCACACACGTAACATAAAGACAATCCACCACTACCTAAAATACACACACATAACATAAAGACAATCCACCACTACCTAAAATACACACACGTAACATAAAGACAATCCACCACTACCTAAAATACACACACGTAACATAAAGACAATCCACCACTACCTAAAATACACACACGTAACATAAAGACAATCCACCACTACCTAAAATACACACACGTAACACAAAGACAATCCACCACTACCTAAAATGCACACACGTAACACAAAGACAATCCACCACTACCTAACATGCACACACACGTAACATAAAGACAATCCACCACTACCTAAAATGCACACACACGTAACATAAAGACAATCCACCACTACCTAAAATACACACACGTAACATAAAGACAATCCACCACTACCTAACATGCACACACACGTAACATAAAGACAATCCACCACTACCTAAAATACACACACGTAACATAAAGACAATCCACCACTACCTAAAATACACACACGTAACATAAAGACAATCCACCACTACCTAAAATACACACACGTAACACAAAGACAATCCACCACTACCTAAAATGCACACACGTAACACAAAGACAATCCACCACTACCTAACATGCACACACACGTAACATAAAGACAATCCACCACTACCTAAAATGCACACACGTAACATAAAGACAATCCACCACTACCTAAAATACACACACGTAACATAAAGACAATCCACCACTACCTAAAATACACACACGTAACATAAAGACAATCCACCACTACCTAAAATACACACACGTAACATAAAGACAATCCACCACTACCTAACATGCACACACGTAACATAAAGACAATCCACCACTACCTAACATGCACACACACGTAACATAAAGACAATCCACCACAACCTAAAATGCACACACGTAACATAAAGACAATCCACCACTACCTAAAATACACACACGTAACATAAAGACAATCCACCACTACCTAACATGCACACACACGTAACATAAAGACAATCCACCACTACCTAAAATACACACACGTAACATAAAGACAATCCACCACTACCTAAAATGCACACACGTAACATAAAGACAATCCACCACAACCTAAAATGCACACACGTAACATAAAGACAATCCACCACAACCTAAAATACACACACGTAACATAAAGACAATCCACCACTACCTAAAATACACACACGTAACATAAAAACAATCCACCACTACCTAAAATGCACACACGTAACATAAAGACAATCCACCACTACCTAAAATACACACACGTAACACAAAGACAATCCACCACTACCTAACATGCACACACACGTAACATAAAGACAATCCACCACTACCTAAAATACACACACGTAACATAAAGACAATCCACCACTACCTAAAATGCACACACGTAACATAAAGACAATCCACCACTACCTAAAATACACACACGTAACATAAAGACAATCCACCATTACCTAAAATGCACACACGTAACATAAAGACAATCCACCACTACCTAAAATGCACACACGTAACACAAAGACAATCCACCACTACCTAACATGCACACACACACGTAACATAAAGACAATCCACCACTACCTAAAATGCACACACGTAACATAAAGACAATCCACCACTACCTAAAATACACACACGTAACATAAAGACAATCCACCACTACCTAAAATGCACACACGTAACATAAAGACAATCCACCACTACCTAAAATGCACACACGTAACATAAAGACAATCCACCACTACCTAAAATGCACACACGTAACATAAAGACAATCTCGCACAAAACAAGGGCGGTTTCTACCTACTAAATATAGGGAAGCTAATTAAACCAAACAACAGAAACACAGGTGAAACTAATAAGACAAAACAAACAGACAAACGGAAAAGGGATCGGTGGTGGCTAGTAGGACGGTGACGATGACCGCCGAGCACCGCACGAACAGGCAGGGGAGCCAACTTCGGCGGAAGTCGTGACACCTGTGACCTTTTTCTATGTTTCGTAACTCTTGCCTCTTTCACCTGTGAATCTTTCTGAAACTGAACATTGTTGTCAATGCAATATGAATAACATGTATGGCTTGTCTTCACAGCTGAGGAGTTCACTTTTTGTGGATCGTGTTGATACTAAAGATGACCATGTGTTAATGTACTTGACAGAGGTGAGACCAAAACCAAATCGTCCATTCTATCAACTTTGCACAACTCTTAGGGCAACGTATGCCCATTGTTTCTGTCAAAATGGCTTTGGTTGGGAATCATTGATGGAGAGCAATATTCAAATCTTGTCTCTGATTTTCACATTTTAGACCACTCAGGAACACGCTTAACACCTTTTGGTAAGCAATTCTGGTCTTTGGCATAAAAATTTGTCTAATTGTCTCTCTGAACAACAGAACTCTATACCAGGGTTAGGTTTTCAGAAGATTGAGGGGGGTTTTCCTTTACCTGGGTTTTGGGCCTTTCATATTTATTTTGATCCTGACAAACTCCCCAGTCCCTTCCAATGACAAGCATACTCATAACATGATGCTGCCACCACAATACTGGAGAATACAGAGGGTTTCTCTCTGTGTTTTATTGGATTTGACCCAAACCTGTAGTTTCTAATTTAGGCCACAACGTTAATGTCTTTGCCATGCTGTCTTGCAGTATTACTTAACTGCCTTAATTCAAACATAATGGATGATCTGGAGTGGATTTTTTAAACATAGACTTTCTTTATTTCACTTTCTCATACAGGCCGGTAATGTGTCGTGAAAGCAATGTTGTTGATCCCTTTGTATCTTCTAGTATTGTGGTGGCAGCATCATGTTATGGTTATGCTTGTCACCGGCAGGGACCGGGTGTTTGTTAGGATCAAAATAAATATGAAAGGAGCAAAGCCCAGGTAAAAAGTTATAGGAATCTACAATCTACACACAATATTCCATAATGACAAAGCAAATAAAAAAATAAAATATCCCATTTACATAAGTATTCACGCCCTTTTCTCATTACTTTATTGAAGCACCTTTGGCAGCGATTACAGCCTCGAGTCTTCTTGGGTATGACTCTACAAGTTTGGCATACATGTATTTGGGGAGTTTAAATGAAAGGAGCAAAGCCCAGGTAAGAAGTTATAGGAAATCAACCCCCCCTCAGTTTTCTGAAAATCTTACCCTGGGTTGGAGTTTTATTTTTCTGTGGGACAATTACACAATTTGTAATGCCAAAGACACAACAGAATGTCTTTCCAATAGGTGATGTGTTCCTGAATGGTCAAGTCTCCATCCTGATTTAAATCTACATTAAAAAATCAGAGACAAGATTTGAATATTGCTGTCCATCAATAATTCCTAACCAAATTTACTGACCTTGAGACATTTTGACAAAAACAATGGATATGCAGTGCCTCCGGAAAGTACTGTCTGGGCCAAAAGTTTTGAGAATGACACAAATATACATTTTCACAAAGTCTGCTGCCTCAGTTTGTATGATGACAATTTGCATATACTCCAGAATGCTATGAAGAGTGATCAGATGTATTGCAATTAATTGCAAAGTCCCTCTTTGCCATGCAAATCAACTGAATCCCCAAAAAACATTTCCACTGCATTTCATCCCTGACACAAAAGGACCTGTTGACATCATGTCAGTGATTCTCTCGTTAACACAGGAGTGAGTGTTGACGAGTACAAGGCTGGAGATCACTCTGTCATGCTGATTGAGTTTGAATAACAGACCGGAAGCTTCAAAAGGAGGGTGGTGCTTGGAATCATTGTTCTTCCTCTGTCAATCATGGTTACCTGCAAGGAAATATGTGCCGTCATCATTGCTTTGCACAAAAAGGGCTTCACAGGCAAGGATATTGCTGCCAGTAAGATTGCACCTAAATCAACAATTTATCGGATCATCAAGAACTTCAAGGAGAGCGGTTCAATTGTTGTGAAGAAGGCTTTAGGGCGCCCAATAATGTCCAGCAAGCGCCAGGACTGTCTCCTAAAGTTGATTCAGCTGTGGGATGGGGGCACTACCAGTACAGAGCTTGCTCAGGAATGGCAGCAGGCAGGTGTGAGTGCATCTGAACGCGCAGTGAGGCGAAGACTTTTGGAGGATGGCCTGGTGTCAAGAAGGGAAGCAAAGAAGCCACGTCTCTCCAGGAAAAACATCAGGGACAGACTGATATTCTGCAAAAGGTACAGGGATAGGACTGCTGAGGACTGGGGTAATTTTCTCTGATGAATCCCCTTTCCGATTGTTTGGGGCATCCAGAAAAATGCTTGTCCAGAGAAGACAAAAGTAAAGCATCCTGTGCCCATTCATGTGTGGGTTTGCTTCTCAGCCAAGGGAGAGGCTCACTCACAATTTTGCCTAAGAACACAGCCATGAATAAAGAATGGTACCAACACATCCTCCGAGAGCAACTTCTCCCAACCATCCAGGAACAGTTTGGTGACGAACAATGCCTTTTCCAGCATGATGGAGCACCTTGCCATAAGGCAAAAGTGATAACTAAGTGGCTTGGGTACAAAACATTGATATTTTGGGTCCATGGCCAGGAAACTCTCCAGACCTTAATCCCATTGAGATCTTGTGGTCAATCCTCAAAAGGCGGGTAGACAAACAAAAGCCCACAAATTCTGACAAACTGCAAGCATTGATTATGCAAGAATGAGCTGCCATCAGTCAGGATGTGACCCATAAGTCAATTGACAGCATGCCAGGGCGGATTACAGAGGTCTTGAAAAAGAAGGGTCAACACTGCAAATATTGACTCTTTGATTCAACTTCATGTAATTGTCAATAAAAGCTTTTGATACTTATGAAATGCTTGTATTTATACTTCAGTATTCCATAGTAACATCTGACAAAAATATCTAAAGACACTGAAGCAGCAAACTTTGTGAAAATTAATATTTGTGTCATTCTCAAAACTTTTGGCCACGACCGTATTTACACCCCTTGACTTTTTCCACATTTTGTTACGTTACAGCCTTATTAAAATGGGGGGAAAAACAATCTACACACAATACCCCATAATGACAAAGCAAATAAATAAATAAATATCACATTTACATACGTTTTCAGACCCTTTATTCAGTACTTTGTTGAAGCACCTTTGGCAGGGATTACAGAATCAAGTCTTCTTGAGTTTGACTCTACAAGCTTGACATACATGTATTTGGGGAGTTTATCACATTCTGCTCTGCTGATCCGCTCAAGCTCTGTCAGGTTGGATGGGGAGTGCTGCTGCACCTCTATTATCATGTCTCTCCGGAAATGTTAGATCGGGTTCAAGTCCATGCTCTGGTAGGGCCCCTCAAAGACATTCAGAGACTTGTCCCGAAGCCACTCCTGCATTGTCTTGGCTGTGTGCTCCGGGTCATTGTTCTGTTGGCAGGTGATCCTTCGCCCCAGTCAGGTCCTGAGTGGTCTGAGGAAGGTTTTCATCAAAAATCTCTCTGTACTTTGCTTCATTCATTTTTGCCTCGATCCAGACTAGTCTTTCAGTCCCTGTCACTAATAAACATCCCCACAGCATGATTCTGCCACCACCATGCTTCACCTTTGGGATGGTGCCAGGTTTGTGACGCTTGACATTCAGGCCAAACAGTTCAATCTTGGTTTCATCAGACCAGAGAATCTTGTTTCTCATGGTCTGAGAGGAGTGGCTTCTGTCTGGCCACTCTACCATCAAGGCCTGATTGGTGAAGTGCTGCAGAGGTGGTTGTCCTTCTGGAAGGTTCTCCCATCCCCACAGAGGAACTCCGGAGCTCTGTCAGAGTGACCATTGGGTTCTTGATCACCTCCCTGACCAAGGCCCTTCTTCCCGGATTGCTCAGTTTGGCTGGGAGGCCAGCTCTAGGAAGAGTCTTGGTGGTTCCAAACTTCTTACATTTAAGAATGATGGAGGCCACTGTGTTCTTGGAGACTTTCAATGCTGCAGAAATATTTTGGTACCCTTCCCCAGATCTGTGCCTCAACACAATCTTGTCTCAAAGCTCTGCAGACAATTCCTTCATCCTCTTGGCTTGGTTTTTGTTCTGACAATCATCGTTATGACCTTATCTAGCCTTTCCAAATCATGTCCTGTTAATTGAATTTACCACAGGTGGACTCCAACCAAGTTGTAGAAACATCTCAAGGATGATCAATGGAAACAGGATGCACCTGAGCACCTTAAACTTTAAAGCACCTTAAACCCCAAAGTTTAGACCCTTTCTTCTTTAAAGTTGCTGCCTCTATCGTCACTAAGCCTATCTACACCATTTTTAACATGTCTCTCCTTTCTGGGAAGGTTCCCATTGCTTTTAAGGCAGCCACATTTCATCCTTTATTTAAAGGGAGAGATCAAGCTGATCCTAACTGTTATAGTCCTATTTCTATTTTGCCCTTTTCTAACAAAGGTTTTGGAAAAACTTGTCAATAATCAACTGACTGGCTTTCTTGATGTCTATAGCATTCTATCGGGTATGCAATCTGGTTTCCGCTGGCTAAGGAGTATTGGTGTCTCTGAGGGGTATTTGGCCTGGTTTGCTAACTATCTCTCTCAAAGAGTGCAGTGTATAAAGTCTGCTGTCTCAGCCACTGCCTGTTACCAAGGGAGTACCCCAAGGCTCAATCCTAGGCTCCACGCTCTTCTCAATTTACATCAACAACATAGCTCAGGCAGCAGGAAGCTCTCTCATCCATTTCTATGCAGATGATACAGTCTTATACTCAGTTGGCCCCTCCCTGGATTTTGTGCTAAATGCTCTAAATGCTCTTAGTGTCCAACAAGCTTTCTCTGCCCTTAACCTTGTTCTGAACACCTCCAAAACAAAGGTCATGTGGTTTGGTAGGAAGAATGCCCCGCTTCTATAAGGTGTTATTACTACCTCTGAGGGTTTAGAGATTGAGGTAGTCACCTCATACAAGTACTTGGAAGTATGGCTAGACGGTGCACTGTCCTTCTCTCAGCACATATCAATGCTGCAGGCTAAAGTTAAATCTAGACTTGGTTTCCTCTATTGTAATTGCTCCTCTTTCACCCCAGCTGCCAAACTAGCCCTAATTCAGATGACCATCCTACCCATGCTAGATTATGGAGACATAATTTATAGATCGGAGGGTAAGGGTGCTCTTGAGAGGTTCCCAAAGTACACACATCCCTGTCTCATTTCTATTTTCAGTTCGCTGCAACTAGCGACTGGTAAGGGCTGCAACAAACACTCAAACTGGACAGTTTTATCTCACTTTCTTCATTCTAAAGACTCAGTCATGGACACTCTAACTGACAGTTGTGGCTGCTTTGTGTGATGTATTGTTGTCTCTACCTTCTTGACCTTTGTGCTGTTGACTGTGCCCAATAATGTTTGTACCATGTTTTGTGCTGCTACCATGTTGTGTTGCTACCATGCTGTGTTGTCATGTGTTGCTGCCTTGCTATGTTGTTGTCTTATGTCTCTCTTTATATAGTGTTGTGTTGTCTCTCTTGTTGTGATGTGTGTTAAATCCTGTATTTATATTGTATTTACTTATTTATTTTTAGTCCCAGGCCACCGTCACCGCAGGAGGCCTTTTGCCTTTTCGCAGGCTGTCATTGTAAATAAGAATGTGTTCTTAACTGACTTGCCTAGTTAAATAAAGGTTCAATTAAATAAAACATTTAATAAGTTGGGTGTCAAGTAGAATGTTACCGAAACTGAAACTTCTGTTTATATCATTTAAATAATTGTGACCCATATGTTTATTACATTTTTGTTTTATCTCCCAACAGTTATCATCACATTTTCCATTCAACCACACCCTGGACATCATACAGGAGCTCCCAGTACAGAATCTAAAGCCAGCGGTGGTCCAGATCTACGACTACTACCAGCCAAGTAGGTTTATATCTAACCCTCCCCAAAACATATTTTTCCCTCTTCTTACATTTGGTTAACTTGTGTTCATTTTTATTCAGGTGACCAGGCAGAGACAGAATATGTCTTCCCTTGCAAGTAGGGGTTACAAACTGGTGAGCTGCTTTAAATATGGAATTATTGATGTTGAATTATTAGATTTACTATACATGTATACTCTATACTTTTACTCTATACTTTTACTCTAAATTATTTTGTTTAACTGTGTTGATATTCCTTAATTTCTTTTACCTAAATGCTGGTCAGTTTGTTAAAGCATTCATTCCTTACATGTACACTACTGTATGAATTTACTCCTTTGTAGATGTAAGAAGAAAATGACATTCACACAGAGGTCACACCTGCAACCATTGAGACAGCGTTCTCTAAAGTAAAATATGTAACTGGAATTAAAGTTTTCAATTATAACCCTATTCTTGAGCATTTTTCCCAGAATGTTTTATCACATTGTGGCAAGCAATGAGTTCCAAGGTGTAGGCAAAGGAGACAAGGTGAATGTTGAAAGGCTTTATATAAGACAGTGGGTCTCATCCCGGGGTACTAGTACCCGTGGGGGTACCTGGCCCATCCACAGGGGGTACTTGGGAAGACTCAGGGGCAGCGCAATATGTGAATGGGGTACAGTAAGCAAAAATGGTCTAGAACCACTGTAGTAATAAGTAGTAACAGAAGATCTACACGCAAGAAAGATTTATGAGCATGGTTTATGACCTAAATGTCAAAGGTCACAGACACGTACATCTACGTGTGTAAAGTAGGCCAGGTGGTTTAGACACTGCAGGGATTTTGTTCACTTAAGAATGTGGGAGTCGGGCGCTAGAGAGCGTGCTATGGAGTAGACGTGCTTTGCTAGAGCTCCGCTCTATTTTGAAACAAATTAGCATTTATCTTAACCTCTCACGACCTATAACTTCAAACAAATATGACAAAGGGAAAAGGCACCAAAAAAGGGGGCGCTAAACAAGATAATTTGAATGAGATAGACAACGAACCAATGTCAACACCGCCGACCCACGAGGAGTTAGCTGAAGAGGCTAGCTTCCAAGAGTTCCCCACAGAGCCTACTCAAAGTGACATACTGGCTGCCACAAACTCACTAAGCAAGAAGGTGGACACAAGGTTGACTGATATCTCAAAGAGTATTGGGACTTTGGCCGAAACTGTGAAGGCAACTAAGGGAAGGGTGCATGAGGTTGAGCAGACGACAGTCGATCACGAGGCCAGGCTACAGGACATAGAGAAACAGTCCGACTGGAAATGCTTGAGTCGCATTCAAGACGCCAGAACATCCGAATATGTGGGATCCAGGTAGACACTGAGAAAGGGAAACCCACTGAATTTGTCTCGGAGCTGATACCGGCCCTGCTGGGGAGTGAACACTTCAAAACGGCCATCCTGATCGACCGCGCACACAGATCTCAGGCAACGAAGCCAGCCAAGGGCGGGCCACCAAGGCCATTCATTGTACGGCGGCACTATCCCCAGACCAGGGATCTCATCCTCAAGCTGGCAAGTCAAAAGTTCCCCCTTATTAACTTCAACGGAGCCAGGGTGTCTTTCTACCCAGATCTTACCTTGGAGATGAGGAACCAACGGAAAGAGTATGATGAGGTACGCAACAAATGCAGGGTGGCCAACATCCGATATGGATTCCTCTTCCCAGCCCGGTTTAAGGTGACAGTCGAAGGATCAACACGTACGTAAAAAAGGCCGATCTGTTCTTGACAAGCAAGCTCCCTGGCTGAGGATACAGAACGGCTGTGTCAGCCGGCTAAATGGCCAAATACAACAGACAGGGATTATTCTTTATCATAAATCATATTCCAGAATTGACCATTTTTTGTTGGACTCCAAACTAATTTCAGCAGCTGAGTCGGTTACCTATCACCCTATTCTAATTACGGACCACTCTCCTCTGGCCATGGAGCTAAAACTCGACAGGTTGGCGACCGGGGTGCTTAGACGCATACCTGTTGAAAGATGAGGCTTTTTGTCAGTATTTGAAGGAGCAGATTGCCTTTTTCCTCGGAACTAACGACACGGGGGATGTTGACGACTCCACCCATTGGGAATCTCTAAAGGCTGTGATTAGAGGTTACATTATTTCTCATACATCAGAGTGGAAGTATATGATGTCGGTTCTGGAGCACTTCGGGTTTGCAAAGGAATTTATTAATTGGATAAGAATTATTAATGCACACCCAATGGCGTCCGTGGTAACCAATCAAGAAATGTCGCAGTCATTCCGCTTGTTCAAGGGGTGCCGACAGGGGTTCCCTATTTCGCCTGCTCTCTTCACTATAGCCATGGAACCCCTTGCTACTCGCATTCGGGCATGTGCCGATATAGCTTCTGTTAAAATAAAGGACACACAGCACAAAATTTCCCTATATGCAGACGATGATCTTTTGTTTTTGTCCAAGCCTAAAACTTTTATTCCATCCTTACTTAACTTGATAAACACATTTGGCTCCTTCTCTGGCTACAAGATAAACTGGCAAAAAAGTGAGTTGATGCCAATATCACAGCCTGTGGATATGTAATTTCTGCAATCTACCCCATTTAGAACAGTGATGGACAAGTCCACAAGCCTTGGCATTGTAGTGACAAGAGGCTTTAAAAAAAATTGTTTACCCCGTTTTCTCCCCAATTTTGTGGTATCCAATTGTTTTTAGTAGCTACTATCTTGTCTCATCGCTACAACTCCCATACGGGCTCGGGAGAGACGAAGGTTGAAAGTCATGCGTCCTCCGATACACAACCCAACCAAGCCGCACTGCTTCTTAACACAGCGCGCATCCAACCCGGAAGCCAGCCACACCAATGTGTCGGAGGAAACACTGTGCACCTGGCAACCTTGGTTAGCGTGCACTGCGCCCGGCCCGCCACAGGAGTCACTGGTGCGCGATGAGACAAGGACATCCCTACCGGCCAACCCCTCCCTAACCCGGCGCCGCTAGGCCAATTGTGGCCGGTTACGACAGAGCCTGGGCGCGAACCCAGAGTCTCTGATGGCACAGCTGGCGCTGCAGTACAGCGCCCTTAAACACTGCGCCATCCGCGAGGCCCCGACAAGAGACCTTGATCAGCTATTGAAAGCGAATTGGGACATGAAAATATATCAGCTTAAACAAAATATAGATTTTTGGAAAACTCTACCTATCTCCTTGGTTGGTCGTATAAACGCTATTAAAATGGTTGTCCTACCCAGGTTTCTTTACCTCTTCCAATGTCTACCCAATTTCATACCACAAAGCTATTTAAAGAAACTGGATTCATTAGTAACTCCATTTTTATGGGATAACAAGGCAGCCAGAATTTCAAAGAAGCATTTATGCAAGTACAAGATAGAGGGGGGCTTTGGCCTTCCTCACTTTAAACTGTATTATTAGGCTGCTAATCTGGACATTGTGTCTTTCTGGAGGGAAAGCTTACCTGCGATTAGACAGAAGGATATGCCTGCATGGCTTTTGATTGAGCAGGCCTCCTGTCAACGTTCCTCACTCCCTGCACTTGTTAATAGCCCATCATATGTGAAAAAATCCACTTATGACTCAAACCCAGTCATTTGTCATACGCTTAGGATCTGGAAACAGATTAGGTATTTTCTTAACATACCCACTGTTTACATAGACAGCCCGATTTGCCTGAATCATGCTTTCCACCCTGCATTGGATGATGTGGTGTTTTCACAGTGGAGGGAGAAGCGGCTCACAACAATTGGTAATCTATACATAGATGGTCAGTTAGCTTCATTTCAACAATTACAGGGAAAGTTCAACATGCCAACAACACATTCTTTCAGATACCTCCAAATCAGGAATTTCGTAAGGACACATATCCCACAGTATGGCATGAAGCCAAATAGTCCTACATTAGATAGCTTGATCCTTGTCAAACCCCATTCAAAAGAGTCGGTCTCTAGACTGTATGATGTGCTACAGGCCCACATAGAGATATCCACAGACACCATTAAAAGGGCTTGGGAACAAGAACTTGGTTCAGAAATCTCAGATGAGGACTGGGTTGAAGCTCTCAGGAATATAAACCACAGTTCAGTGAATGCCAGACACAACCTTGTACAGTTTAAGGCGATACACAGGTTACATTACTCAAAGTAAAACTTCATAAAATATTCCCGGACACCTCACCACTGTGTGAGAGGTGCAAGCAGGATGAGGGGACGTTGACCCACTTATTCTGGACATGTCCTCAGTTACATGCTTACTGGGCTCTCATTTTTGATTACTTATCTAGAGCCTTTGATAGAGTTCTAGCCCCAGACCCATTGATCGCTCTGTTTGGTACACTTGATGGGAATAACCAGGAAGGGAAAGCTGTCTCTCTTTGTACTCTATTAGCCAAAAGGCTCAATTGGAGACTGTACCTACCTTTGAAATGTGGTTACGGGATTTCGGGAATGTAAGACCTATGGAAAATATGTGATACAATACCTCCAATAGAAGTCCAATGTTTTATAAAATATGGCAGCCGATACTGGATAAATGGTCTAGCCCCGCTTCATAACTGGGTTGACGATCTGCTGCTACTCTGTGCTGCACTCCACTCAATATTTATTTTAGGCTTAACCACACTGCTTGTAATGACTATATGCTGTCTTCTTATACATGTACCACCTAATAGGATGTTGTTTTATGTTGTGCATGTGTGAGTTAAGTTTTGTCCTCTAAATGGTCCATCCCATTCAACAGGACAATGAATGTCATGGTTAGTATTGCTGTCTTTTTATTCGATTTTTTATTGGAAAATAATAAACATATATATATTTTTTTTTAAGAATGTGGGAGTATTCTGATGTTGATGTACAGTATGTACGTACATATACGTTGTGTATATATGGACACATGCACGCTGGAGATATAGGAGCAGGTGCATGTGTTTGGTGAATTTGGTGAAAAGTATATTTGTTCACTCAAGAATGTGATTGTTGATGTATATACCAAACATTTGTATGTGAGTGAAAGTGTCTATTTGTCTAGCACACACTCTGTTTAAATATGTGTATATAGGTTTGTGTAAGACGTTGTGTGTGTGGGTTTAAATATGAAAGCATGTATGTGTGTCTAAGATGCATGTATGGTAATATGTAATATGTCAGTGTGTGAGGTTTACTAAGAGTAACTGGGTCTGGGTGGGATAGCTCAGGGCTACAGTATGTGAGGAAAGAGTGAGTAAAGTCAACAGACTTGTGGCTTGTAGGGATAGCTCATGGCTTCCTTATAGCCAGGTTTGAGAGGGGGAGTCAAGATTCAAGACCGTGTCCATGACCGAGATTCAAGTAACTGGGGAAGTTAACTTAACTGGAAAAGTTACCGGTGTGAAGTTTGTCCCTAGAGAGTTGGAGAAACTTTTAAAGGTCTGGCTTTAATTAGTCTCTGTTCCAGGTCCATAAACAATATGTGGGGGTTTTCCTGACTTCAGCCCCACTGTCCAAACAAAGGGCAGCTTTGATTTTGTAGGCATGATTGGACACATTTTGTTCACTGAGGAATGTGGGCATTTCCTTGTGATGATGAATGTACATACGCACAAGTGTATGTACCCGACAGGGGGGTAGTCCAAGATTCAATGAGTAAGATTAGTCCAAAAAACTCAAACCACCTGGGAAAATGACTCTCGGCTTTACATTATATTTAAAAAAATATATCTCTCCCAAGTGTTATATCTAAGTCTATCTCTTCACTGGCATATCAGTAACAGTCGAGTCCTGACATAAACAATGCAGATTCTCGTTTTAGACCCAATCAAATAAAATTTCCTTGTAGGAATAAATGTCTTATAATGAGGCTGTCATGTTGGCATGAATTATTCAGGAGACAGGCACAGGAATGCGTAATAGGAGTTTTTATTAAGCCCCATATTACGGTGTGCAGTGCAAAGGCCAACATAGTAACAATAATGGACAGCCCCATGATGAACCAAGGGCACATATACAGTGCCTTGCGAAAGTATTCGGCCCCCTTGAACTTTGCAACCTTTTGCCACATTTCAGGCTTCAAACATAACGATATAAAACTGTATCTTTTTGTGAAGAATCAACAACAAGTGGGACACAATCATGAAGTGGAACGACATTTATTGGATATTTCAAACTTTTTTAACAAATCAAAAACTGAAAAATTGGGCATGCAAAATTATTCAGCCCCTTTACTTTCAGTGCAGCAGACTCTCTCCAGAAGTTCAGTGAGGATCTCTGAATGATCCAATGTTGACCTAAATGACTAATGATGATAAATACAATCCACATGTGTGTAATCAAGTCTCCGTATAAATGCACCTGCACTGTGATAGTCTCAGAGGTCCGTTAAAAGCGCAGAGAGCATCATGAAGAACAAGGAACACACCAGGCAGGTCCGAGATACTGTTGTGAAGAAGTTTAAAGCCGGATTTGGATACAAAAAGATTTCCCAAGCTTTAAACATCCCAAGGAGCACTGTGCAAGCGATAATATTGAAATGGAAGGAGTATCAGACCACTACAAATCTACCAAGACCTGGCCGTCCCTCTAAACTTTCAGCTCATACAAGGAGAAGACTGATCAGAGATGCAGCCAAGAGGCCCATGATCACTCTGGATGAACTGCAGAGATCTACAGCTGAGGTGGGACACTCTGTCCATAGGACAACAATCAGTCGTATATTGCACAAATCTGGCCTTTATGGAAGAGTGGCAAGAAGAAAGCCTTTTCTTAAAGATATCCATAAAAAGTGTCATTTAAAGTTTGCCACAAGCCACCTGGGAGACACACCAAACATGTGGAAGAAGGTGCTCTGGTCAGATGAAACCAAAATTGAACTTTTTGGCAACAATGCAAAACGTTATGTTTGGCATAAAAGCAACACAGCTCATCACCTAGAACACACCATCCCCACTGTCAAACATGGTGGTGGCAGCATCATGGTTTGGGCCTGCTTTTCTTCAGCAGGGACAGGGAAGATGGTTAAAATTGATGGGAAGATGGATGGAGCCAAATACAGGACCATTCTGGAAGAAAACCTGATGGAGTCTGCAAAAGACCTGAGACTGGGACGGAGATTTGTCTTCCAACAAGACAATGATCCAAAACATAAAGCAAAATCTACAATGGAATGGTTCAAAAATAAACATATCCAGGTATTAGAATGGCCAAGTCAAATTCCAGACCTGAATCCAATCGAGAATCTGTGGAAAGAACTGAAAACTGCTGTTCACAAATGCTCTCCATCCAACCTCACTGAGCTCGAGCTGTTTTGCAAGGAGGAATGGGAAAAAATTCTCTCTATGTGCAAAACTGATAGAGACATACCCCAAGCGACTTACAGCTGTAATCGCAGCAAAAGGTGGCGCTACAAAGTATTAACTTAAGGGGGCTGAATAATTTTGCACGCCCAATTTTTCAGTTTTTGATTTGTTAAAAAAGTTTGAAATATCCAATAAATGTCGTTCCACTTCATGATTGTGTCCCACTTGTTGTTGATTCGTCACAAAAAGATACAGTTTTATATCTTTATGTTTGAAGCCTGAAATGTGGCAAAAGGTCGCAAAGTTCAAGGGAGCCGAATACTTTCGCAAGGCACTGTATAATAAAACCTATAATATTACATTCCATGTTTTAAGATGGAGCTATTAAGTTTCCAGTATGAAGCTTTGCGTTGAATGTCATTACAAGGAAATATTTTAACTTGTAAGCGAATAGCTCTATGGGCTGTTAGAGGCATGTCAAGAATATGAACAGATACATAATGTCTTAAGCCCCTTGAAACCAGCCAATAGTCAATAAGTGAACATCTGGTACATGTTTTGTTACACCAGGTATAGAATCTCTCAATAGGAAACCACTCTCTCCATATATCCACTAGATCAAACCTCTGCATAAATAACTTTAGACTGGCATTCAGAGAAGTAGACTGTCACGGAGGCCACCAATGAAGAGCAATATTAAAATCTCCACCTATTACTGTAAGAGTAAGATTTAGGTAACCAATATAACATTTGATTTCCTACATCCTCCAGAAGGAAATAATTGTCTTGCTTTGAGTTGTACCAATACATATTTACAGTAACCAAAATTGTTTGACTAATTTCAATTACTAGACATAGATAATGACCACTTGAGTCATGATCTGAATGAAAAATGACCGGCAAAACCATTTTTTTTATGTAGTGACATCTGCTGATCGTTCTGAACCATTTAAAAGCCAAATATCATTACCCCATTGCAACCTCCAAAAGTTAGCATCGTTTACTGTAGAATAAGATTTTTCTGAAATTATAATAATCTGTTTTCAGTTGCTTAACAACAAGAAACAAGGCTTCACGTTTCAGTGTCTCTTAACCTAATAGCATTAAGATCAACTATTGACAAAGTCAAGGTGAACAAGAACACAGAGAAGAAAAGAAAACTCAGGAATTGTTGTCAAGTGCTCACAGGTGGTAACTGAGTACAGAGCAGAACAAAACAAGAGCAGCACCATATAGACCTTAATGAGTGAAAAAATATATACAAATAATTAGCTGTCAATCAGCTATATAAACAATGTATTTGCTGTCAGTCAGCAACAAAAACACTCTTTCAAGTGGCCTTTTCATATAAAAGGAAATAAAAACAATGTCTATCAGAATCAGAATACAAAAATAACATAGTGTACCTTCATTGTCCACACTACAAAAAGTTCAATGCTCAGACACGTGCATAGTAATAGGACGAACGCATTGTTCCATCAATAACTTTATGTCCCTCCTCTCTCTGTCAGCCTTGGAGAAATCCTCAGCAAACTTCAGACAGTTGGTTTGCAGGTAGTTGGACTTCTTCTCTTCCTTCCACACTGCAACTCTGGAGATCCGCTTCGTAAACTGCATGATGATGCTTCTGGGCTTGGAGTTGTTTGGATGCTTGGAGCCAAGATGGTGAACGGTGTCAATCACCTCAAGGAGTTTGGTCTTCTCTTCTGCGAGAATAGCTCGACAGATCCGTATGGTCTACTGACATATATCTTGTATCTCCACCTTGGGTACCGCCTGCAGTTTCAGGTTCCAACGCCTCAAGTAGCTCTCTATTTCGGTGATCCATCTCCCACACGCATCCCACCTTCTTCTTTCTGGATGCGCTTTTCAAGGTGGGTAACCTTTCTTTCATATCTTTTATCTCTGCACAAGTCAGCCTTCTTTTTCAACGCTACAATTTGAACCGCGTTCCAATCATTTCTTTCCAGGGCATCAAGATCTACTGTTGATTAAATGCGAAAACGTGGTATTGATGTCCGCCGAGTTGAAGTTACTATAAGACCTGCCTTTTTTAGGGGCAGGAGGTTTGCTGGAGTGATGGGTAGAGGTGGAAAGTCCTCAGTGTCCATAAGAGACAGTTGGGGAGTATCCACTGGGGCAACAGCGTAATCGTGGCAGCTAGCGATTACAACATTAGCTTGAGCTTCAGGAGCTTGTCTGGACATGTCCATTCGATGTGATGCTGTGTCCATGCTAGCCGTTTGTCTGTCTTTACATTTCACCAGGGGCTGAACTAAGCAATACGATTAAACTGTCTTAAATAATCTCAAATTGTTAAACAGTCAAAGGAAAGATAACTATAGCTAATTTGTAGGAGTTTAACAAATTCACCATGAATTCCAAGTTTTAATACGGAGCTCAGTGAAAAGTGTGCGCTCACAGCGCCATCTTGGCGAGACCGCACGGTGCCTAGCGAGTCTTCGTCACACAACAACACACTCACTCGTCATCCCAAATTGTAAGCAAGCTAGTTACTATTGGTGCTTTCAAGACAACTGGTAACAGCGTACCTTGCTCACTGCTTGTAATTATTATCTTAACATGATGCACACTCTGGCAGTGAGCTACCCTGAAGGAGCAGAGTCTAACGCCAAGACAACGTATTGCATGTATTGTAATCTTTCAAATAAATGGTTAAACAAACACGTGGTGTTTCCTGTCTGAACCTGCCTCAACCACATCTTTCCATGCCTTATCTACACCATTAGCTCAATAAATGATTGTCATTAGTGCATTAGCATACATTCAAAATAGAGATTATAGCCAGGACTCATTATGGGTATGATTAGGACAGGACACATCCCCTTGTAAGATGTTTGTTGATGGGATTTAGTGAGTGGATTTCTTGGATCCCATTCTCTGATGAGAAATAAAAGAGAACCACGCCTTGATTATTACTACAGGGGGCCCATGATGATTACAGATGGAGGAAGAAAAAAGCTGAGAACCAAAAGCTTTGAGCAAAATTGAGAGAACATTTGCACATCTTCGTACAGTTGGCAACACTGATTAACAGTACATTGCAGCTCTCTGGAACTTAACAAATACAATAATTTGTTCCAAAATGTAGGCTATAGTTTTTTATCCTTTGATATGGTCTAGAATAGTGGTTCTCTTTAAATTTAATGTACCCCCCATTCACATATTGATCTGTGTATGAGTCTTCCCATTTCCCCCTTGTGGATAGGCCAGATACTGTCATGGGTACTTAGCCCAGGAAGAGACCCACTGTCTTACATAAAGCCTTTCAATATACTCCTGAGCCTATATCGTGTAACTCATTTCTTGCCACAGTGTGACATCACAACGTACACGCAAAACAATCTGGATACATTTTTTCAAGAATAAGTGTTTTAATGAAAAACTTTGATTCCAGAAAGTTACATCATTTACTTTAGAGCTTGAAAGATGTCTCAAGGGTTGAAGGGGAATGTCATTTTCTTCTTACATCTGCAGAGGGGAAAATGCAATGAATAGGTAGATATAGTACATGTAAGAAATTAATGATTTAACAAACTGACCAGCATTTGGGTAAAAGGATTGGAGGAATATTGACTCAGTTAACTAAATAATGTATAGCACATACTGTATAGTATATGAGTAAGACACATCACATTACCAAAAGTATGTGGACAACTGCTCATTGAACATCTCATTCTAAAATCATGGGCATTAATATGGAGTTTGTCCCCCCTTTGCTGCTATAACAACCTCCACGCTACTCGCTTCAGCACTCGGCGGTCCTGTTCTGTGACCTTGTGTGGCCTAAAACTTTGCAGCTGAGCTGTTGTTGCTCCTAGACGTTTCCACTTCAGAACAGCAGCACCTACAGTTGACCGGGACAGCTCTCGCAGAGCAGAAATTGTATGAAATGACTATGACGGTGCCACGTTGAAAGTCACTGAGGTTTCAGTAAGGCCATTCTACTGCCAATGTTTCTCCTAGGAGATTGCATGGCTGTGTGTTCGATTTTATACACCTGTCAGTAACGGGTGTGGCTGAAATGGCTGAATCCACAAATAATTTTGTGCAGTGCATTCGTAAAGTATTCAGACCCCTTGAACTTTTCCCATATTTTGTTATGTTACAGACTATTCTAAAATGGATAAAACATGTAACAAATGTCATCAATCTACACACAATACCCCTAAATGACAAAACAAAAACATATTTTTATTTGTATAGATTCCTGCTAATTTATAAAAAGACATTTACATAAGTATTCAGACCTTTTACTCAGTACTTTGTTAAAGCACAGTTGGCAGCGATTACAGCCTCAAGTCTTCTACAAGCTTGGCACACTTGTATTTGAGGAGTTTCTCCCATTCTTCTCTGCAGAACCTTTCAAGCTCTGTCAGGTTGGATGGTGAGTGTCACTGTACAGCTATTTTCAGGTCTCTCCAGAGATCAAATCAAATTGTATTGGTCACATACACATGGTTAGCAGATGTTAATGCAAGTGTAGCGAAATGCTTGTGCTTCTAGTTCCGACAGTGCAGTAATATCTAACAAGTAATTTAACAATTCCCCAACAACTACCTAATACACATAAATCTAAATCTAAAGGGGTAAATGAGAATATGTACATATAAATATATAGATGAGCGATGGCCGAGCGGCATAGGCAAGGTGCAATAGATGGTATAAAATACATTATATACTGTACATATGGTATGAGTAATAAGATATGTAAATGTTGTTAAAGTGGCATTATTTAAAGGGACTAGTGATCCATTTATTAAAGTGGCCAGTGATTGGATCTCAATGTAGGCAGCAGCCTCTCTGAGTTAGTGATTGCTGTTTAGTAGTCTGATGGCCTTGAGATAGAAGCTGTTTTTCAGTCTCTCGGTACCAGCTTTGATGCACCTGTATGAACCTCGACTTCTGTATGGTAGCGGTGTGAACAGGCAGTGGCTAGGGTGGGTGTTGTCCTTGACGATCTCTTTGGCCTTCCTGTGACATCGGGTGCTGTAGGTGTCATGGAGGGCTGGTAGTTTGCCCACGGTGATGCGTTGTGCAGACCGCACCACCCTCTGGAGAGCCTTGCTGTTGAGGGCGGTGCAGTTGCCATTCCAGGCCATAACAGGCTGTGATACAGCCTGACAGGAAGCTCTCGATTGTGCAACTGTAAAAGCTTGTCAGGGTTTTGGGTGACAAGGAACATTTCTTCAGCCTCCTGAGGTTGAAGAGGCGCTATTGCGCCTTCTTCGCCACACTGTCTGTGTGCGTGGACCATTTCAGTTTGTCTGATGTATACGCCGAGGATCTTAAAACTTTCCACCTTCTCCACTGCTGTCCCTTCGATGTGGATGGGGGGTGCTCCCTCTGCTGTTTCCTGAAGTCCACGATCATCTCCTTTGTTTTGTTGACGTTGAGTGAGAGGTTGTTTTCCTGACACCACACTCTGAGTGCCCTCACCTTCTCCCTGTGGGCTCTCTTGTCATTGTTGGTAATCAAGCCCACTACCGTTGTGTCATTTGCAAACTTGATGATTGAGTTGGAGGCGTGCATGGCCACGCACTCGTGGTGAACAGGGAGTACAGTACAGTAGGGAGCTGAGCACACACTCTTGTGGGTCCCCAGTGTTGAGGGTCAGCGAAGTGGAGATGTTGTTTCCTACCTTCACCACCTGGGGGAGACCCATCAGAAAGTCCAGGACCTAATTGCACAGGGCGAGGTTGAGGCCCAGGGCCTCCAGATTGATGATGAGCTTGGAGGGTACTATGGTTTTGAATGCTGAGCTGTAGTCAATGAACAGCATTCTTACATAAGTATTCCTCTTGTCCAGATGGCAGTGTGCAGTGTGATGGCGATTGCATCGTGTGTGGACCTGTTGGGGCTGTATGCAAAGTGAAGTGGGTCTAGGTTGGCCGGTAAGGTGGAAGTGATATGATCCTTGACTAGTCTCTCAAAGCACTTAATGATGACAGAAGTGAGTGCTACGGGGCGATAGTCATTTAGTTATTTTTGTAGTCCGTGATCTCCTGTAGACCCTGCCACACACGTTTTGTGTCTGAGCCGTTGAATTGCGACTCCACTTTGTCCCTGTACCAGCATTTCGCTTGTTTGATTGCCTTGCGGAAGGAATAACTACATTGTTTATATTCAGCCATATTCCCAGTCCTCTTTCCATGGCTAAATGCGGTGGTTCGCGCTTTCAGTTTTGCGCGAATGCTGCCATCCATCCATGCTTTTAGTTTTGCGAGAATGCCGCTATCCATCCACGGTATGTTTTAAATAGTCACAGTGGGTACCACATCTCCAATGCACTTCCTTATAAACTCACTCACAGAGTCAGCAATAGATCAATGTTGTTCTCTGAGATTGACCAGAACATATCCCAGTCCGCATGATCAAAACAATCTTGAAACGTGGATTCCGATTGGTCAGACCAACGTTGAATGGTTATAGTCACTGGTATCCTGTTTGAGTTTCTGCCCAGTTTCTGCAAGATGGCGTCGTGGTTGGATTTGCCGAAGGGAGGGCTAGTGAGGGCTTTGGATGCATCGCGGAAGTTAGAGTAGCAGTGATCGAATGTATTACCCCCGCTTGTAGTGAAATAAATATGCTGATAGAATTTAGGTAGCCTTGTTCTCAAATTTTCTTTGTTAAAATCCCCAGCTACAATAAATGCAGCCTTAGGATATATGGTTTCCAGTTTACATAGAGTCCAGTGAAGTTCCTTGACGGCCATCTTGGTGTCTGCTTGAGGGGGAATGTACACAGCTGTGACGTTAACTGAGAAGAATTATCTTGGGAGGTAATATGGCCGTCATTTGATTGTAAGGAATTCTATGTCGGGTGAGCAGAAGGACTTGAGTTCCTGTATGTTGTTATGATTACACCATGAGTCGTTAATCATGAAGCATACACCCCCGCCCTTCCTCTTCCCAGAGAGGTGTTTATTTCTGTTGGCGTGAAGCATGGAGAAGCCCGGTGGCTGAACGGATTCCGACAACATCTCCCGAGAAAGCCATGTTTCTGTGAAACAGAGAATGTTACAATCTCCGCTGTCTCTCTGGAAGGCAACCATTGCTCGAATTTCATCGACCTTCTTGTCAAGAGACTGGACATTGGAGAGTAGTATACTCGGGAGCGGTGAGCGACGTGCACGTAAAGGGAGCCTGACCAGGAGGCCGCTCCGCCTGCCCCTTCTGCAGCGCCGTTGTTTTGGGTCGGCTTCTGGGATTAGATCCATTGTTCTGGGTGGTGGTCCAAACAGAGGATTCGCTTCGGGAAAGTCGTATTCCTGGTTGTAATGTTGGTAAGTTGATGTCGCACTTATATCCAATAGTTCTTCCCGGCTGTATGTAATAAGACATAAGATTTCCTGGGGTAACAATGTAAGAAATAATACATAAAACAACAAAATACTGCACAGTTTCTGTTATGTTCCCCAGTTTCTGTGTTGTGGTTTGTGTATTTTCATGTATGTATTTCAGGAAATGGCTTCCTGAAATTCTCCCCAAGCAGCTGATTGGTCAGCCCCATTGATGATTGGAGAGCTGACCCCGCCCCCTCGTCAAGACGCAGCTGTCTCCAATTACCAACTCCTTCTGAAGCTATATAAGCCAGAGTTCTGCTCCGAAGAGAGAGGAGGCTGATGGCAGAGGGGTATATTATATGTTGGTTGTTTTTCAGAGAGATTAGATGCTTTGGTATGTACTATGTTAGTTGTTGCTGAGAGAGGTGATTGGTATGTTCTGGGTTAGGTTGGTGCTCAGAGAGCGAGAGCTTCTTTAATGTCCTGAGTTAGTTTTTTTCTCAGTTTTGTTGTGAAGTAGTTTGTAATATTCTGTTTCATTTGTTCCCAGGGGGGAAGGGACCTAGGGAGTGCTTAGGCAAAAGGCCCGCGGGCATACATAGACCCGTAGTATATACTCTGTCTATGCACACTAGGTAAGACCTGGGCGGACCACCCCCTGTATTTTGGTTAGCGCACCAGGTGGTGCTAAGTTAGATAAGTAGTGGGTAGGCAGGTAAGATAGGAGGGGGGCTTTGACATTTACTTTCTTTGCTTTGGTTCCGTCCAGCCCCTTTTCCCTGTATCACTGTGTGAAGGAATACATTCCTAGTAAACGGTAAATTCTCTGCCTTTTGTCATCCTTACTCGCACCTACAGTCCCATACCTCTTTCACACCACGGAGAGTTGAGTTGTAGCAGGGTGTTACGTTCCCTCTTCCTAGAGGCATATGTAACAGTTTCCTAAGGACTCGAAGCGAGGCGACAATCTCTGTCAGCAGCTTCTTGCTAACTTTAGGTGGGTTCAAATCCGGGCTCTGGCTGGGCCAATCACGGACCTTCAGATACGGGTCCCGAAGCCACTCCTGCATTGTCTTGGCTGTGTGCTTAGGGTTGTTGTCCAGTTGGGTGAACCTTCGCCCCAGGCTGAGGTGCTGAACAGGTTTTCATCAAGGATCTCTCTGTGCTTTGCTCTGTTCATCTTTCCCTCGATCCTGACTAGTCACCCAGTCCCTGCCGCTGAAAAACATACCCACAGCATGATGTTGCAACCACCATGCTTCCAGACGTGACGCTTGGCATTCAGGCCAAAGAGTTCAATCTTGGTTTCATCAGACAAGAGAATCTTGTTTCTCATGATCTGAGTCATTTAAGTGACTTTTGGCATACTCCAAGCGGGCTGTCATGTGCCTATTACTGAGGAGTGGCTTCCGTCTGGCAACTATACCATAAAGGCCTGATTGGTGGAGTGCTGCAGAGATGGGACAACCTTCCAGAAGGACAACCATCTCCACAGAGGAACTCTGGTGCTCTGTCAGAGTGACCATCGGTTCTTGATCACCTCCCTGACCCAAGGCCCTTCTCCCCCGATTGCTCCATTTCGCCAGGCAGCGAGCTCTAGGAATAGTCTTGGTGGTTCCAAACTTCTTCCATTTAAGAATGATGAAGACCACTGTGTTCTTGGGGACCTTCAATGCTGCAGAAATGTATTGGTACCCTTCCCCAGATCTGTGCCTCGACTCAATCCTGTCTCAGAGCTGTACGGACAATACTTTCGACCTCACGGCTTGGTTTTTGCTCTAAAATGCACTGTCAACTATGGGACCTTATATAGACTGTGGGCCTTTCCAAATCATGTGCAAGCAATTTAATTTACCACAGGTGGACTCCAATCAAGTTGTAGAAACATCTCAAGAAGGATCAATGGAAATAGGATGCACCTGAGCTCAATTTCGAGTCTCATAGCAAAGTGTCTGAATACTTATATGGCATCTGTTTTTTATTTGTAATAAATTTGCAAACCTTTGTCATTATGGGGTATTGTTTAAAAAAAATGTTTTTTTTAAATTCACCTTTTATTTAACCAGGTAGGCTAGTTGAACAAGTTCTCATTTACAACTGCGACCTGGCCAAGAAAAAGCAAAGCAGTGCGACACAAACAACAACAGTTACACATGGAATAAACAGTCAGTAACACAATAGAAAAATACTATATACAGTGTGTACAAATGAGGTAAGATAAGGTAGGTAAGGCAATAAATAGGCCATAGTGGTGAAATAATTACAATTTAGCAATTAAACACTGGAGGGATAGATGTGCAGAACATGAATGTGCAAGTAGAGATACTGGGGTGCAAAGGAGCAAATAAAACAAAATAAATAAATAACAGTATGGGGATGAGGTAGTTGGATGGCCTATTTACAGGTGCAGTGATCTGTGAGCTGCTCTGACAGCTGGTGCTTAAAGTTAGTGTGGGAGATATGAGGCTTCAGTGATTTTTGCAATTCATTCCAGTCATTGGCAGCAGAGAACTGGAAGGAAAGGCGGCCAAAGGAGAAGTTGGCTTTGGGGGTGACCAGTGAAATATACCTGCTGGAGCGCGTGCTACAGGTGGGTGCTGTTATGGTGACCAGTGAGCTGAGATAAGGCGGGGCTTTACCTAGCAAAGACTTATAGATGACCTGGAGCCAGTGGATTTGGCAACGAATATGAAGCGAGGGCCAGCCAACGAGAGCATACAGGTTGTAGTGGTGGGTAGTGTATGAGGTTTTGGTGACAAAACTAATGGCACTGTGATAGACTACATCCAGTTTGCTGAGTAGTGTTGGAGACTATTTTTGTAAATGACATCGCCGAAGACAAGGATCGGCAGGATAGTCAGTTTTACGAGGGTTTGGCAACATGAGTGAAGGATGCTTTGTTGCGAAATAGGAAGCTGATTCTAGATGTCATTTTAGATTTAATTTTGGATTGGAGATGCTTAATGTGAGTCTGGAAGGAGAGTTCACAGTCTAACCAGACACCTAGGTATTTGTAGTTGTCCACATATTCTAAGTCAGAACCATCCAGAGTAGTGATGCTGGATGGGCGGGCAGGTGCGGGCTGCGCTCGGTTGAAGAGCATGCATTTAGTTTAACTTGCATTTAAGAGCAGATGGAGGCCACAGAAGGAGAGTTGTATGGTATTGAAGCTCATCTGGAGGTGAGTTAACACAGTGTCCAAAGAAGGGCCAGAAGTATACAGAATGGTGTTGTCTGCGTAGAGGTGGATCAGAGAATCACTAGCAGCCAGAACGACATCATTTGATGTATACAGAGAAAAGAGTCAGCCCGAGAATTGAACCCTGTTGCATAGTGACTGCCAGAGGTCCGAACAACAGGCCCTCCGATTTGACACACTGAACTCTATCTGAGAAGGAGTTGGTGAATCAGGCGAGGCAGTCATTTGAGAAACAAAGGCATTGTCTATTGTCTGTAGATTGATGTTAAAAATGTTAATTTAATACATTTTAGAATAAGGCTGTAACGTAACAAAATGTGGAAAAAGTGAAGGGGTCTGAATACTTTCCTAATGCACTGTATAGCGTATCTAAAATGATCATTAATTCAAGATTTTAAATAGATTACCAGCTTGTAACCCCTACTTGCAAGGGAAGACATATTCTGTCTCTGCCTGGTCACCTGAATAAAATCACAAGACAGGTAAGTCCCAGTAAATGAACACAAGTTAACCAAATGTTACTAATAAGAAGAGCGAAAAATACTTTGGGGAGGGGGTTTAGGTTTAAACTTACTTGGCTGGTAGTAGTCGTAGATCTTGATCACCGCTGGCTTTAGATTCTTTACTCGGACCTCCTGCATGATGTCCAGTGTGTGGTTGAAAGGAAATAATGATGGTAACTGTTCGGAGGAAAAAACATTGGTCACAATTATTTAAACGTTATTCAAAAGTTTCCAATCAACTTTGCTGACTGAAGGACATTCCACACAAAACAATTTCAGAGTAGATATACAGTACAAGTCTAAAGTTTGGACACACCTACTCATTCAAGGGTTTTTCTTTATGTTTACTATTTTCCACATTGTAGAATAATAGTGAGGACATCAAAACAATTAATAACACATATGAAATCATGTAGTAACCAAAAAGGTGTTAAACAAATATTATATTTGACATTATTCAAAGTAGCCACCCTTTGCCTTGATGACAGCTTTACACACACTTGGCATTCTCTCTACCAGCTGCATGGAATGCATTTTAAATAACAGGTGTGTAACAGATGTTAAAAGTTAACTTGTGGAATTGATTTCCTTCTTAATGCGTTTGAGCCAATCAGTTGTGTTGTGTCAAAGGTAGGGGTGGTATACAGAAGATAGCCCTATTTGGTAAAAGACCAAGGCCATATTAATTTTAACGAACTCTTTCTACATGTATAGTTGAAGTCTTAAGTTTACATACACCTTAGCCAAATACATTTAAACTCAGTTTTTCACAATTCCTGACATTTAATACTAATAAAAATTCCCTGTTTAAGGTCAGTTAGGATCACCACTTTATTTTAAGAATGTGAAATGTCAGAATAACAGTAGAGATAATTATTTATTTCAGCTTTTATTTCTTTCATCACATTCCCAGTGGGTCAGTGGTTTACATACACTCAATTAGTATTTGGTAACATTGCCTTTAAATTGTTTAACTTGGGTCAAACGTTTCGGGAAGCCTTCCACAAGCTTCCCACAATAAGTGAATTTTGGCCCATTCCTCCTGACAGCTGGTGTAACTGAGTCAGGTTTGTAGGCCTCCTCGCACATGCTTTTTCAGTTCTGCCCACACATTTTCTATGGGATTGAGGTCAGGGCTTTGTGATGGCCACTCCAATACCTTGACTTACCTTAAGCCATTTTTCCACAACTTTGGAAGTATGCTTGAGGTCATTGTCTATTTGGAAGACCCATTTGCGACCAAGCTTTAACTTCCTGACTGATGTCTTGAGATGTTGCTTCAAAATATCCACATAATTTTCCATCCTCATGATGCCATCTATTTTGTGAAGTACACCAGTCCCACCTGCAGCAAAGCAGCCCCACAACATGATGCTGCCACCCCCGTGCTTCACGTTTGGGATGGTGTTCTTCGGCTTGCAAGCCTCCCCATTTTTCCTCCAAACATAACAATGGTCATTATGGCCAAACAGTTCTATTTTTGTTTCATCAGACCAGAGGACATTTCTCCAAAAAGTACAATCTTTGTTCCCATGTGCAGTTGCAAACCGTAGTCTGGTGGTTTTGGAGCAGTGGCTTCTTCCTTGCTGAGCGGCCTTTCAGATTATGTCGATATAGGACTCGTTTTACTGTGCATATAGATATTTTTGTACCTGTTTCCTCCAGCATCTTCACAAGGTCCTTTGCTGTTGTTCTGGGATTGACTTGCACTTTTCACACCAAAGTACAATCATCTCAAGGAGACAGAACGCGTCTCCTTCCAGAGCAGGAATGACGGCTGCATGGTCCCATGGTGTTTATACGTGCGTACTATTGTTTGTGCAGATGAATGTGGAAAATTGAATTTTTTTATATATTGTTATTTTTTACTGCTGCTCTTTAATTATTTGTTACTTTTATCTCTTATTCTTATCCGTATTCTTTGAAACTGCACTGTTGGTTAGGGGCTCGTTGTACACCTGTTGTATTCGGCACATGTAGTCTAATAAATGTAGATTTGAATTATTATGGCAAGAACAGCTCAAATAAGCAAAGAGGAATGACAGTCCATCATTACTTTAAGATATGAAAGTCAGTCAATACAGAATATTTCAAGAACTTTGAACGTTTCTTCAAGTGCAGTCAAAAAACCATCAAGCGCTATGATGAAACTGTCTCTCATGAGGACCGCCAAAGGAAAGGAAGACCCAGAGATACCTCTGCTGCAGAGGATAAGTTCATTAGAGTTAACTGCACCTCAGATTGCAGCCAAAATAAATGCTTCACAGAGTTCAAGTAACAGACACATCTCAACATCAACTGTTAAGAGGAGACTGCGTGAATCAGGCCTACATGGTTCAATTGCTGCAAAGAAACAACCACTAAAGGACACCAATAAGAAGAAGAGACTTGCTTCGGCCAAGAAACATGAGCAATGGACATTAGATCAGTGAAAATCTGTCCTTTGGTCTGATGAGTCCAAATTTGCACAAAAAAAAAAGTTTGTTCCAACTGCAATGTCTTTGTGAGACGCAGAGTAGGTGAACGGATTATCTCTGCATGTGTGGTTCCCACCGTGAAGCATGGAGCAGGAGGTGTGATGGTGTGGGGGTGTTTTGCTGGTGGCACTGTCTGTGATTCCTTTAGAATTCAAGGCACACTTAACCAGCATGGCTACCACCGCATTCTGCAGCGACACTCCATCCCATCTGGTTTGCGCTTAGTGGGTTAATCATTTGTTTTTCAGGACAATGACCCAAAACACACCTCCAGTCTGTTTAAGGGCTATTTGACCAAGCAGGAGAGTGATGGAGTGCTGCAACAGATAACCTGGCCTCCACAATCACCCAACCCCAACCCAATTGAAAGGGTTTGGGATGAGTTGGACCGCAGAGTGAAGGAAAAGCAGCCAACAAGTGCCCAGCATATGTGGGAACTCTTTCAAGACTGTTGGAAAAGCATTCCTCATGAAGTTGGTTGAGAGAATGCCAAAAGTGTGCAAAGCTGTCATCAAGGCAAAGGGTGGCTACTTTGAAGAATCTAAAATCTAAAATATATTTTGATTTGTTTAACACTTTTGTGGTTACTACATGATTCCATGTGTTATTTAATAGTTTTGATCTCTTCACTATTATTATACAGTGTAGAAAATAGTGAAAATAAATAAAAACCCTTGAATGAGTAGGTGTGTCCAAACTGTTGACTGGTACTGTATGTGTAAGGGCCGACGCCGGACAGGAGAAGCAGGTATGGGGAGTCAAACATTTATTCAGGAACTGACATAGAACACGACAGGAACAGCGTCAGCACACGGGTAAACAAGGACATATGACAAACAATCCCGAAGCAGGGAACAGAGCTAGGAAACAGACCGATATAGGGAAGGAAATTACACAAGTAATTGATCCCAAATGAGTCCAATGAGTGCTGATGCATGTGATGGGGAAAGGCAGGTGTGCGTACTGAAGGTGGCTTTAGTGAGTAATGTTGGGGAGTCTGGCGCCCTCGAGGGCCAGAGGGAGGAAGAGCGGGAGCAGGCGTGACAGTATTTTAACAGAATTACATCAATATATACAGTATATGTTATTTAAAATGAATTTCATTATATTGAGAGTGCTATGTGCACTGTTCAAACTGGTCTCACCTCTCTCAAGTACATTAACACATGGTCATCTTTGGTATCGACACGATCCACTCGACCTGAACCCCTCAGCTGGGAAGACAGGCCATTCACTGATTATTCATATTGCACGGACAAAAAAGGTCCGTTTCTGAAAAGTTCACAGATGAGAGGCAAGAGCTACATGGAAAAAGGTTATAGGTAACACCATAAATGTATGATAATCACAAAAACTCACCCTCCCCAAAGACTCTAGGTCTGGGACAAACCCAGACAGCATTTTCAAATCCACTATAATCATATTGGTGGTCAGCTCCTTTCCATGATATCTGTGAAAGCAAAGAGATGCCTGTGATATCAAAGAGATGCCTGTCATATCAAAGAGATGCCTGTGATATCAAAGTGATGCCTGTGATATCAAAGAGATGCCTGTGATATCAAAGAGATGCCTGTCATATCAAAGAGATGCCTGTGATATCAAAGAGATGCCTGTGATATCAAAGAGATGCCTGTCATATCAAAGAGATGCCTGTGATATCAAAGAGATGCCTGTGATATCAAAGAGATGCCTGTCATATCAAAGAGATGCCTGTGATATCAAAGAGATGCCTGTGATATCAAAGAGATGCCTGTGATATCAAAGAGATGCCTGTGAAAGCAAAGAGATGCCTGTGATATCAAAGAGATGCCTGTGAAAGCAAAGAGATGCCTGTGAAAGCAAAGAGATGCCTGTGATATCAAAGAGATGCCTGTGATATCAAAGAGATGCCTGTGATATCAAAGAGATGCCTGTGATATCAAAGTGAGATTTTTACAATTGCTTGAAATAAAACGAATAGATAAAATCGATACTTTTATTATATTAGCCATAAAAAAGACATGGTTGCCTGATGTGTTTTCGTACTGTTACTGGTAGAAACTAGAAATTCCATAACCTATAGGAAACCAAGTAAGTTGGGCCAAGCCCATTCTGTAAGACATGCTCCAAAATAAAAACTTTGGAGTGTCATCAATAAACTGATTGAAAGAATGCTTCTGTGAACGCAAATGTGTCATTCATTCTTACTGAGACTGGAGTTTCAGCGTGACTCTGGGTCTCAAAGAGTTACTGTTGCAGTCCACCTCTGGCTTCACCTGGATACTGAGCGTTGTGCTGTCAGTAGGAGTAGGGATGTTGTAGTGGAGCGCCACCTGGGGAGGAGGGAAGAACAAGTCAGGGAAACCAACCTGTCCAGAAATATACATTTTAAAACATAGGGAAAAAATAAACATTTCATAAACCAACTATCAAGCCAGACAACGCTTCTTAAATATTTGAAATTCACAGTAATATACAAATCCATATCTTGCACTTTAGTATTGGGAGGAGTGTATTCACTGACCTGCACTGAGGCACAAGCACTGCCCTTCACTTCCACGCTGTACTTCCCTTCTGTGTCCTGCAGCGCCCTCTCCTGGTAGAGAAGCTTGTTGTTTTGGTTCACTTCGAAGAGGTGCTGTGCCCCACTGGGAGAATGTACTGTGACGGTGCTGGCACCCTCTCTGCTGTACACCCTGGTGGAGTAGAGAGCCAGGGCCTGGAGGGCCACCACTGTGTCCTAAACACACACACCAACAGACCACAGACATATGAAATGAATATGAATATATGAAATTAATATATGAAATGAATGAAAATAGCCCATTTTACATAAAGGGGGGGTTTTACATTGATCTGTTACTAGAGTGACTATTTCCCATTTCCATCCATTATGCTTTCTTGCCTCCATTTCAGTGCAAGTTATCCTCGCCAGGCTTGACATGACAAGAAGCACATACATGCCTGTTGTGAAGTCAAGGTGGTAATAATGCCTCACTACTAGTGCACAGCACAGGGTGCCGCTTCAGAACGGAGGTGTTTTGGAAGTATACCTGTGTGGAAGAGAAGCCTCCGTAGGCATTCTGCTGTCTCACCAGCCACCTGACGATGCGGGAGGCGTAGCCAAGGTCAGTGGTAGACAGAGGGGAGGCACTGAGGGAAGCCAGCAGAACATAGGAGCTGATTTCCACCGCCAGGGAGGCTGAGGTCTCTAAGGAGGTCTGAGTCCAGTGCAGGAGACCCTCTGAGGGGTGAGGAACACTATAAAATACTTTGGGTGTTTGATTGAGCCTATCTGGAGTGCCAGATGGGAGGAGGGTTTGCACTTTTGGGATTACTCCATTGGGTCCATTGCCCAGGTAAGCTCAATGAAAGCAAGACAGCACAAACAGATCTTGGACCAGGATATGTCTCACCTTCTTGTAATGCGATCGTGTCCAGATGCTGCAGAAGCTGGGCCCGGGTCTCCATGTCCCCTGCCAGGGTAAAGGTGTAGGCTAGCAGAGCAGTAGTGTAAGTGTTAGACAAATCACTGGTGGAGTTCCTCAGGCAAGACAAGCTGCGGTACACAACAGGATCCTGGAGCACAAAATAACAGAGCAGCACATTAAGAGACATGTTAGCCTGGTCCCAGAGCTGTTTGTTCTGGCAAGGCAATACAAACAGATCTGAGACCAGGCTAGACACATTCATGCTGGAGCACTTTTAGTTTTTCAGTTTACAGTATTAAAACTATGCCTGTACTTTTTTATGTTAACAGCACACTGTCATTCAGGACTGCTTATGGTAACAGCTATTCTTATTTCTATTCCATATGCTACTTTCAGATCAATTTGAACACAGAACTCACTACATTTTAGAATATCTAAAAGACAGTTGACATAAAATGTATACAATAGACTTCATACAGGAGGCTAAATCAGTTTCCTGTAATGGACGTTGTTGAAGTGAGAAACAATAGTTATGTGGAGATGCTACGTACCGACACTGACATGTTGAGCTCCAGCATTGAAGCAGTGATGTAGGCCGTCAGTGTGACTTCATCTGTCACCCCACCCTACAAAACAAAATGCTAAATACTAAAACATGTGTAAACTGTAGCCTGATACAATTCTGTTGAAATCATCATTCCCAACTTTATGGCTGATCTGACGAGACGTAAAACGACATCTTCTTCTATCAGTTTATTATCAATATAAATACCTTCATTCTGTTGTTAAAGAGTTTCCCCAATCTAATGAAACAGCCATGTTCGCCTTGTAGACGTTCCAACCAAGTCTTGGTTTGCTCAGTTTTTACCGGATCAATATAAATGAAAGACTTTGCTTTGCCAAAGGATCTCAAGACAAAAGCAGTCAGCCTGAGAAAAGAGAACTTGATTTGAATGTCCCGTCATAATACCCACATAAGGTTGTTATAAACATGACAGAGCTTGACATTACATGAAACAAAAGATTATTTTAATTAATGTCACATCCATGTTCTCCCTGTCAGAGACAATGCCATTTGATTGGTCAATACTTAATTGAAACAGACACAGTTATAATGTGTTTACCAGTAGGTGAAACACAATACTTACCAAGTGTTCCCTGAACCTTGTCCAAATGTGCTGTATGCACCATCAACATGCTTGTAGTTCAGCTGCCTTTGGTAACCTGTCGTTGAGTTTTTAAAGCAAACAACAGTAACCAAGTGTGTTTTATATTCACTGAGGGTGCGCCCCAAATGGCACCCTATTCCCTAGCGTACTCTTTTTGCCAGGAAAAAAGTAGTGCACTATGTAGGGAGTAGGGTGAGATTTGGGATTTAAAAAAAAATCTATATTCTATAATCAAATGATTTTAGCAAAACATCTGGAAGTCCCTACATGTGTTGGGTCAGTGATGCTCTGTTGATAACACGGTTATAATTTACATGATAGCAGGGTTGTAGTCACTAGGGCACACTGTGGTGAAATGTTTAAAAATGTTCTTAAAAAAATAAAAAAATAAAAAGGGGCTCTTATTGGACAAATCCAGCTCTGTTTCAGTCAGTTTTCTTCCGTTTGGTGCCTAATCAATACGACCCATATTTTGAAGAACTCTCTTACCACTAGTGAGGAACTTGATGGCCTTGTCTCGGATGGCTGGAGTGAGCTGCTCTGTGTTCCTCAGGTACTCCAGGATGTAGATATTGGGGGCGAGGAGGGCCATATTCTGCTCTCCACACCCATACGGCATCTGCAACAGTCCATCCAGGTTCTTCAGGGCCCGACCCAGGATGTCACCTACAGGTAAACATGGGACTTCTGTGATACTGTCCTCTTTAGCAAACATCAGCATTATCACTGGATAAGGGCTGCTTTTCTCACCAAAACTCCTGTAAACTCACCAAGCCTCTCTAAATAATACAATGGTTTATTTTACCCAGGACTGAGAGAGAAATTCGATCAGATCCATCCACCACATTCTTGGGGAGTTGCAGTTCCACCTCCTCTGTCATAGTTACTCCTGTGGACACACAGATGATAAGATGAATGGAGATAATCAGTTCAACCAAAGTGAACATTCAACGTTCATGTATTACTGACCAGTTGGACACAGCAACCAGTTGTAGGTGTCGGTCTTCTCTGTTCCCTCAGCCTGAGAGGAGAGGATATTATTTTCAGTCAGAGGCAGTTACACTAGGTATCTGTACAACAGTACGTTCCATCACAACAGTAGGCTGTATACCTTCACCAGCAGGCTCTGTGTGACTGTGTCGATGCGTCCTCTCTCCGGTACGTTCACAATCTCATTGTCACACGCAGCGTGGGACTGGACAGCCTCTGCACTAACGGACACATTCATAACCCCTACACACACGTTGACAGACAGAGTGCAGCACAGGTTACACAACATCCAATATGGTGACAGAGTACACAACTCAGGCTGACATCCATTCTGCTGTTTGAACGGTTGAATGAAGACTGGTGATTTACCCAGGATAGAGGGTGCCATTGTCCAACTGAAGGTCTTTCGTCCCTTGGCACACAAGCATGATGAGTATTGGACATCCTTCAAGGGTGTGAGAGTGTAGTCTAAGGAGTGAGCTGGAGTCACAGAAACCTGCCCAAGAGGAACACTTGTAAGATAACATGGAAAACTAATGAAACAACTCAAGAGACGATCATGATGCGGTGCCGTACCATGATGCACTTGGACAGGTAGTTAAACACAGTGGCCTTCAGCTCAAAGTGCTCTCCACGGATGATGGAGTACGGCAGGGTGAGTTCCAGGAAGAAGGGTTGGAAGACAGTGAGCTCCACTGGAGGAGCCAGGCCGAAGCCGCCAGGAGCCAGGCAGAATGCTTCTGTCTCCCAGGTGGTGATGGTGTCTGGAACTGTGAGGGGCATGTCTACTGTTCCAGATTCCCTGTAATGCAAAGGTCAGAGTTCAAACAGAAAGACACTAAGTGTCCCATGGAGAACAATGGAGTATGACTTTACAAATTCTTTAAACAAGGTTTCTTTAAATGTTTTTAAATATATTTAAGCTTCATCTAACTGGGGAGTCCTATTGAGGTCAGAGGCCTACAGTAGGTAAAAGTGGAGCAAGTTGAGCCACCCTTGTTTCTAGGAAACCATACACAAAATTAATAATTTGACCAAATATTGTCGAAGATAAATAATTTCATGGAGTCTGTGAAAGAAGAAACCATATGGAAAAAGTGGTCAGCAAGTCAGGTCCAAAAAACACTTGTTCACCAAGTCAAATAAATGTATTCTGTTAGCGGTTTCACTATGATTGTATCTAAACCAAAGTAGATCATTGTAAGATTGTTCTACACATCAGTTGGGATCTTTATAAGCTTCATTTTTTTTCATGTCCTAAACCTCGCATGAAAGTGCATCTCTGTAGCTGTGTGGGCAAATATGTCTTGGGGTAAATTGAGCTGAGGGCCACGGGGTAAGTTGAGCCAATGGTAAATTGAGCAAATTGAAGTGTTTTCTTCCTAGGCGTAAAGCAATGCAATATCGCTGGGATATTTCATTATTTTGTATTTATTTTGTATTTTGAGCTGTAAACCCAAAGACTTCCAGTCCTTACCAAACTACAAAGTATTTTTTTTAGGTGTTAAGTGTTTGTTAAAGGATGCTTAGCAAAGACGTGTTTGTGATTGTGTTGAATTGTGTTTGGGAAATAAAGATAGACATGGTTTTAGAAAGGTAGTGGTAATATTTCATTCAGAACAGACATTTGTAGGCAGCCTAACTAACCCTATCACTGGACTCAATTTACTCCACACCGGGGGTAAATTGTGCAAAGAGACCCCTATTTTGGACAAGCTATGTTTTCCAAACTGTAATGTCTCCATGAATTATGTTTATTTCAAGGGATACACAACATCCTGAAAAATATGTAAATCTTTGTTAGAAAAAAATACTGTGTTTTTGCTTGACAGAGTAATGCTGAATGTAAAACAAATCTAAATTTACCACACTCTCCCCTACTTTGTAATGCAGTTCAATGATGTTCCTAATCTACACCACTACTGTATGTTTTGATACAGACCGGTCGGTTGTTTAGCAACAAAACCGACACGTGCGGAAATATGGAGCAAAACAGACGGGGTTGGCTTAGACTGTTGACAACATCTAAACTATATTTTGCTTTCAAATGTCTATTGAACACATAAATACATTTGCACAATGAGCACTTGTTGTCTCTCAAATACATCGTTACAGTTGTTGGTAGCAAGCTTGCAAATGTTTTGCCATATTAGCATAGACATGACATGAGTCAAAACACCTCAAAACAATACATGGTATCAATAAGAAGATACAACGAGCTGAAACGAGACACCTACTATTCCCCACATGGCAGCCTCTTGTTATTGTTGCTAACTATCTGACCTTTCAGAATCATAACCTTCTGCCTCATCGATGTGCGCATTATTTTATTGACGTTTATAAGGCAACAGCCTCACTGTGCAGTGCTCTTACCCAACTTCCACAAGATCCCATATCCACGTCTCAGGGAAGAACGTACGGACCGTCTGTATGGTGTCAACAAATCTGTCACGGTCTACTACACGCATTAAAGATCGATCAAGTATCCCACCCGCTGCACCCAGTCTAGGTGTGGCCTTGTCTCCAGGGTGGCGTATGTAGGCTACAACTAAAACAAATAATAGTCATTATTCTCGTGTTAGAATCAGCCTGGTCAAACCAGACTGAATGCTGCTTTCAACGGTGATGCATGCAGCATTCAGACTGGTTTAACCAGGCTATTTTAGAATAACAAAAGCCATACATGTAGTGGTAATATTTCATTCAGAACAGACATTTGTAGGCAACCTAACTAACCCTATCACACGACTCCCAAGATTCACTGAATTCTTCTGGCAATGACAAGGGTAAAAGGTGTGAAGGAGGACATCTCACCATAGGCCCCATTGTCCTCTTTCCCTTTGTACCTGAGACAGGAAGGTACTCTTATAACCAGATTAGTTGCCAGCTTCAGTCCCAGTTTCTAGAAATGTCAGAATCACAAAACAAGAGAGCTCAATATTAATGAATATCTCAGAATTTTATGTTTCTATTCTGTAGGTGTTTTTCAGCCTCAAACAGGGTATTTTAGCAATTAATAATTTAAGAAGTTGTATGCATGGTGAAAGTATGGTAACTGATTCTTACGAGAGAGGAAAAAAGAAAAGACAAAACAAGCCAGAAGTTACCTTAAAAACTTCTTGAGGTTCATTTTCCTCCTCAGTTTGTCCTGGCCTTCTGTACCTCCTTGGTTTTACACGTAAACATGCTACTTGATCTTCAAGCTGGTAGGGAATGTGTGTTGTCTCCTTGACTGGTAACAAATCAAATATCTGGAATGGGATAACAGTGAGATGTAAAATGAACTTGTTCACTGGACACCAAACAGAAGAAAACAGACTGTTACTGTGAAGGACCACTTGGACTTGTCTAAAAAGAAACGTTCAATTTCATTTTCCATTGCTAAACGTTATTAACCCTCATACTACCGACTGGGGTCATGTTGACGGGGTGGCAGGGTGGTTAGAGAGTTGGACTAGTAACCGGAAAGTTGCAGGTTCAAACCCCCGAGCTGACAAGGCACAAATCTGTCATTCTGCCCCTGAACAGGCAGTTAACCCACTGTTCCTAGGCTGTCATTGAAAATAAGAATTTGTTCTTAACTGACTTGCCTAGTTAAATAAAGGAAAAAATTTAATTATACATATTGACAAGATAGAAAGACCTGCATAAATTAGCTCCTTTTGTTCTCGGCTATGTATTAAACTGGTTATAAATGGCAATAGTTTTTACATGACAGAATTAGTATTTACTTAAAAATTCTAAAAACGAAATGATGCTATAATCAAATTATGGTAAATTTTGTTTTTAGCACTTATGTGGATTGTACATTGGAAAAAAACAGCACATGATTTAAGGAACAAATGTCTATTTTCGGTTTACAGAATATGCTAATTAACTGTAATTTTTCAAAAAATAGTCTGTTTTGGTAAATTTTTTATTTCAGATAACAAGATTTACATGTCTAATGATGTATTGAATTAAGTTGATATGTTGCTATGATTGTTGATGTTTTCCAACAGTTTCTTCTTGAGGTCAAAATGACCCCAGTTGGTTATCCATGTATGTAAAATATGTTAGCATGAGGGTTAAAATTGCAATAATAAACACAACCCAGACTATTAACTCATTAAGTACCAATAGGGAGGTGCTTTCCAGTTCATTTAATGAAAGCACACCAAATGGCCAACATTGAACAGACCCACTCCAAGTCTGCTGTTGTCACTTCTTAGTCCCCTGAAGTTGCTTGTATTGCCAGCACCACAAAAGCTGTTTATATGGTGGTACTGTATGACCGTTGATATTCACTACACCGAGTTCTGTTACCTTGTCAGCATTCAGCCTCTTCCCTGGCTCCAAGATGTGAACACTCTGGTCCACAGCACTGAGGCCACAGAGGGAGCCGGGCTGGGCCGAGAGCTGCAGGGTGTTCTCCTCCCCTGGAACTGCTTGTGAGGGTGAGAACTCCACCGACACCTAGTGCACATGACATACATAAGTGTACATTATACACCTTTATACACGGAATGATATCTATGTGCATGGGAAATACTTGACACTTTTTATACCTTCCATAAATTGAACATAGTATGTTTGTGATGTGCAGAAGCCAGAGAGTATAACACACGAAGAAGCATGCCCACATATACACACACCTTGTGCCTGAAGCATTTCTCAGTGGGGAAGTTCATGCTGTGGGCGATGACAGTCTCACTGGGTAGCATACTGTACACAAGGACCTGTACCACTGGCGCCATCTCTGGAACCACTGCCAACTTCAAGGTGACTTCACCCTCAGTTGCTGTAACACAAGAGCATGTCAAACTGTCATTGTCATCAAGCACCTTCAAGTACGTTCATAATTACTTAACTTCTTCGAGATAGGGGGCGCTCTTTTAATTTTTGGATAAAAAACGTTCCCGTTTTAAACAAGATATTTTGTCACGAAAAGATGCTCGACTATGCATGTAATTGACAGCTTTGGAAAGAAAAAACTCTGACGTTTCCAAAACTGCAAAGATATTATCTGTGAGTGCCCCAGAACTAATGCTACAGGCGAAACGAAGATGAAATTTCATACAGGAAATGGTCCAGATTTTGAATGCCCTGTGTTCCAATGTCTCCTTATATGGCTGTGAATGCGCCTGGAATGAGCCTGCACTTTCTGTCGTTTCCCCAAGGTGTCTGCAGCATTGTGACGTATTTGTAGGCATATCATTGGAAGATTGACCATAAGAGACTACATTTACCAGGTGTCCGCCCGGTGTCCTCCGTCGAAATATTGCGTAATCTCCAGGTCCATGCACGTTCCATTTTCTTCAGAGGAGAAAGTCAACTGCCACAAATGATTTATCATCGATAGATATGTGAAAAACACCTTGAGGATTGATTCTAAACAACGTTTGCCATGTTTCTGTCGATATTATGGAGTTAATTTGGAAAAAGGTTTGTGTTGTAATGACTTAATTTTCATTTTTTTTCTTACCCAAACGTGATGAACAAAACGGAGCGATTTGTCCTACACAATAATATTTTTGGAAAAACTGAACATTTGCTATCTAACTGAGAGTCTCCTCATTGAAAACATCTGAAGTTCTTCAAAGGTAAATGATTTTATTTGAATGCTTTTCTTGTTTTTGTGAAAATGTTGCATGCTGAATGCTAGGCTTAATGCTATGCTAGGCTATCAATACTCTTACACAAATGCTTGTTTAGCTATGGTTCAAAAGCATATTTTGAAAATCTGAGATGACAGTGTTGTTAACAAAAGGCTAAGCTTGAGAGCTAATATATTTATTTCATTTCATTTGCGATTTTCATGAATAGTTAACGTTGCGTTATGGTAATGAGCTTGAGGCTATAAATAGGATCCCGGATACGGGATTGCTCGTCGCAACAGGTTAATTAAACTCCCTCACCAGGACTCCCCTGCTGCACGGTAACCTTCATATGTCCATGCTGAACTATCACCCCTCTGGATAAGGCCTGGAGGAGGGAAAGGGAAAAACAGTTATCCCGGTTATCCCTTCAAGTCAGCAAGAAGGATATGATGAGAAGTACTGGTGTTGTATAGAGACATCCTTCCTTTGAAGATGAGAGCCTGGGAATATGTCTTAAATGACCCTTGTCAAAAGTAGCGCACCATTTTGGACTCACCCCGGGTTTGCAGGTTGTCATAACTTGTTCCTTGTTCTACTCACCAGGTAGATGACATCCACGGAGCCCTTTGGGACAGTCTCCCCTACGATGGCATACTGGATGGTGATTGACACTCCCTCCCAACATGCCAGTGGGTGCTCCATCTTCTGAATAGCCAGAGAGCTGAACGTTTTACTGTGAGGGGCAGTGGGCTGGATCAGGGAGAGCTTGTGGTGCCCTCTTTTGAAATAGGGGACCCTGTATCTAATATTCTCCACTTGTGGTGTGTTGCTTACCTGGAAAGCAACAGAGGAGAGAGAGAGTATAACTAAAGGCCCAATCCCAAATCTACCCTTAGACCCTGTACAATATACTTGTGGAGATCTGAGAGGATTCGTTTTTTTGTTTTTTTGACAGGTGTAAGCAATAGAGTATGTCAACATCTCCACCTTGCCCTCTGATAAGCTAGGTGGAAGTTTCCCCATAGTGTTTGTTATACACATGGTATTTTCTCAGATCTCAACAAGAGCATGATAGGCCATAGGGTGTAGGTTCAAAGGTGTGTGCTGGAATCATCAGTCTTCCAAAACCTAGAAGAAAGCATACTTACTATGAGGTTAATATTCTTTTTGGGCATTCTGGTTGTGTTGAGGGAGAAACTGGCAGTACCATGACTGTCCGTGGTTAGGTTCTGTAGATGATGTGAGGACCTGTCTTTCTTCTCCAAAAGGTAGACTAGCATGTCTGCGATAGGTGTGTTGTTGAAGTGAACAACGTTAATCTGAGGGAAAAGGGGGGGAAAGTT
Source organism: Oncorhynchus kisutch (assembly GCF_002021735.2). Classification (NCBI taxonomy): domain Eukaryota; kingdom Metazoa; phylum Chordata; class Actinopteri; order Salmoniformes; family Salmonidae; genus Oncorhynchus; species Oncorhynchus kisutch. The sequence goes on along the minus strand of NC_034188.2, from coordinate 58,910,416 downwards.
GTAAGTAGTGATGCTACATGTGTCACTGTTACCTACCATTAGTAGTTAAGTAAACAGGAATGTCAAAGACAAATGGCATCTACAATTCAACTAAGTCTAAGAAACAATATCACTGTATTTGCATGCACTTTGCCCTCGATAGTTGATCCATGCTCATAGATTTTGGGTGTGTCGACAAATGTGAGTTTTCCAATCACGTCTGAGAGAGCAATGTGTTTTTCCTTTGACTGTGTAATACCTGTCAAAGGAAAACAAATGAAAATAGGATGGTTTATTTCACAACGACACACGTCACCATGATGCACAATGGCAGTTCACAATGCAGGAGCTGAATTCCAGTGCAGCTTATTCAACGTAGTAAAAACATGATTACAAACGAAGACATGAATAAAAACAGCATAATATGAGGATGTAGCACCAAAGGTCAAATACACAGGTCTTGCCAATCTTCATAATCTAATTAAACATGCAATCTTGACATTATGTAATTCACTCTCAAGAAAAGAAAACAGTTTTCATTTGACTTCAGGCAAATGTTGTCATCACTTCTACCGTCTCCAAATTGTTAAGATAAATGACTTGCCTGTCCCCTCCTCCTCTACTTTTGCATTAAAACTCAGCCTGTCTATGAGCATTTTCTGGCCAGCATCCTTTGTGAAAATTGACATGTTGAAGACATGAGAAGCACAGCCAGTTTGGTCCATCTGGGAAAAGCAAGCAAAACCACACACCTTAAGAAATTATTTAAACAAATGTAACCAGATCATTTTCAAATGTAATATGATGGTAAAAACAAGTATATAGTTTCTTCAGGAAAGCATACAGACCTCTATTGACTCTTTATGGCAGGGGGGTGTATAATCAGGAACTCCTTCTGGATTTTTCTCATCAATTCTTATTGGTATCAATATATTGGGAACTAAGGGTCGGCACAACTCTACCTCTGCTTTACCAGGTACAGGTTGCCCATAAGTGTATCTGATTTTATTTCATAATAAAACACAAACATACATCAGACACATCAACTATCATTTATTCCCTACATAGAGAGACATACCATATTATAAGTCTCATATGAGACATTATAAATCTCATACATGCGTGCTTATAACAATACATTATAATGCTTTTAAGTAATGTGTTTTCAACATTATCAATCGATCTGGACCAGTATTCATAAAGCCTATCAGAGTATGTGTCCTGATCTAGGATCAGTTTGAACTTTTGGATCTAATGAACAAGATCTCATGTACAGGGGGAGCCTGATCCTAGGTCAGCAATCCTACTCTGAGATGCTTTATGAATACTGGCACAGCTGTTCATGTACTGTACATGCCATTGTCCCAAACCTTTGAAGTCTCAGGGACTCATAAGAACAGTTTATGACATTGAGCAGTAGCATTGTAGGTCTTCAACTAGAAAAATAAATTTCTTAAAGAAAATGTGTGTGCTTGCTAGCTTGTCTTGAGTATTTATGGTTGTGAGATAAGTTATAGTAGTGGTAGTGACTGCAGTAGTAATGGTAGTGACTGCGGTAGTAATAGTAGATGTCAAAGTTGTGACTGTGGCAGTAATAGTAATAGTAGTAGTAGTAGTAGTAGTAGTGATAGTAGTAGTAATAGTAGTAGTAGTAGTAGAAGTGAGTGCAGTGTTAGTGGTATTAGTAGTGACTGGTAAATGGTAGCATTAAGCTGTACTGAAGAAATCTAAGTTGGGTCAGCCTGCACATCTGAAATCCAAAATGTACTATTCTAGTCTATGGCACTCTGTGCAAGCTTTGAGCTTTGAGTAAGCACACTAATTAGTCATTAGCTGTCATTACCTAGACCTGGGTTCAAATACTTATTTCTGTGCATCAGTATTTTCAAATAATGTGGCCAAATCAACTACTTATTTTTGAAGTATTTGAAAGTATTTTCATATAATTGCCTATAAATATCCTACTATTTGAAACTATTTTAAATGACTTTAATTTAATTATTTTAAATACCTCAATGACTAAACAGACCTGGGTTTAAATGCATGGGGTATTTAAATATTTGTATTTGAAAATGCACTTGTCTATGTATTTGAGTAATTTGTAACTACAGTGCATTATAGAACAGAGATAGTGTTGACTCACGTTGCACACACTTCCACTTTATACTCCTCTTGAACAATGCTGATCTCATCGTTGAGGTTCATTTTGATCTCAAATTTCGGCAAAACTAGAAATAAATGAATAGCAGTTAACTCATGAATGTTCCAGGGTTGTGATGCATTGATTCAACTGCCAGAGCCATGACAATACCTAGCATGAAAAGTAAAATAACAAAGCTTAACCTACCATACTTTTCTACCTTGAAGCGATGGTATATTTTCTTTTCACCAATCCACACTACAATAGCATAGGTTCCTACGGGTGCTTCAGAGTTCAAGGGGTGAGAAAGCTGCAGAATGTTGCCACTGGATGTAGTTTTGACCCACTGTCCAATTCTGTTCCGATGAACATCCTGTTGGTTCATAGAACAAGAGGCACATTGAGCAGGGCGCTACACCTATTGGAACCCCTCTTAGAAGAAAGGGTTCCAAACAGGTTCTTTGTCTGTCCCCATAGGATAAACGTTTTTGGTTACACTTAGAACCCTTTTTGGGCTCCATTTAGAACCCTCTACCTGGAACCAAAATGGTTTTACCTGGAAAGAAAAAGGGTTCTTCAAAAGCTTTTCCTATGGGGACAGCTGAAAAAACATTTTAGGTTCTACAAAGACATTTTTATTTTTAGGAGTGTAGGTTATGTAGGCCAAACATCCCTTTCTGACATGTAGAATCTATCTGCAACGTTCTGAAGTTTGCTTGCTGAAGGTGGCCCAGATGTGATCACATAAAGCTGATAGGGAGTCTTCTGGTAACTGCCATGTAGAAATGAATGATGACCTACAGTACCTAGCTGGTGGAGTCATTTTCTTATAATGTACTAGTATTTATCATACATTGATAGACTAATATGGGTCTTACCTGCAGTTCCACAATGTTGTACTGTGAAAGGCAAGACAAAAGACTGGTTAATGTTTTATGAACTCTCAAATTCCCCCCAAATTAAAAGAGGAGCAAAGCTGTCAACAACTATAGGAACTAGGCAGATGCTTGGCTTTGTCTCTTCAATGATAAAAAAATATATAATCTACAGAGGAGCATAGCAGATGTCTACAACCGTAGGAACTAGCCAGGCGATTGGCGTTGTCTCTTCAAGTAGACATCACACGTAGCATTTGCATCTGACTGGGACTCTAACATCAATTTAGTAGATCAACTCAATCTCATGAAAGAAAATCCAATGCATTCCAATGTGGTGAATGTTTGAGGACCTTCAAATCAGCCCACGCATGTTTATTTAGAGAACATCTGTAGTCATGTACTTTTGCCCTGAGTGCTATGTGTCTCAACTGTTTGTGTAGTCTGATTAAACAGACAACACAGGCTAAAAAGCATACCTTCAGATATTTGGATTTTACCCAATAGATTCCCATTTCCAAAGTCGAATTGTTCATGGAGTACTGACGAGACATGTATGACATGGGGTGGCTAGTTAATTGCTGAATTTAAATAAGCATTTACAGTATACTGTACATAATAATCGTTTGTCCAAACCAGTATGGCCAATAGGGCAGGAGCCTATCTCCTGTTTCTGTAGTGTGAGGTAGTCTGGAGAGAACACTAGTCTGTCACCGGGGGCGATTGTACACCAGGAAGGCCTGAAAATGTTTTTGGTATCTCAGACTGTTCTGGCCATTCTCACATTGAAAATTAATTGGGATGAACGATGTTTGATATGCTTTTTACATTTGAATCACAAACCATTCAAAAAAGGATGAAAGTGACCATATTAGACCTGTTTTACATCCATGCCTCTTGTAAGCCTCCATGATCCATGAACCACACATGATAAAGACATCATCTTGGTGTCATTACACTCCTTATAGTGTGCTCTAAAATATGGAGCATGTGTAGATTCAGGAATAAAAATGTTCACATTAATTTATACTAAGTTAAAATATTGATATGAATATCACAAAAGTACCCTTTTTGATTTAGCTTTTCTAGACATACAGTTTGAAACAATATAATTATAATCATAATTACAGTGGTGCTCTGCTATACATCGACATGTACATTATACCAATCACATACAGCAAATCACCAGCAAACAGAGTTCTCTTTGATTACATTTCCCATTCACAGTGGTACTGGTGCTCATAAAGTGTATCATAACTTAAAAAATAGTAGAGCACCCACTCTGGAAATTTGATGTACAGGACTATATTGTTTTAAACTATTGTGGAGATGGTGATTGAATTCAGAAAGCATCCCTCACTATCTTACCCCCTTGAAATCATTGGATCAGCTGTAAGCATGGCTGAGACATTCAAATTCCTGGGAACCATCATCTCCCACAACCTCAAGTGGCAGGACAACCTCACAGCGATCACAAGTACTTCTTACTTCAGCTGAAGAACTCTCACGCACAATTCTGGTTCAGTTCTACGCAACCATTATCGAGCTCATACTCACCCCCCGGATCACTTTCTAGTTTGGGAATGCGTCTGCCTGGTCCAAGGGCGAACTGCAATGGATTGTCCAGTCTGCTGAGAGGGTCACCGGGTGCTACCTGCCCTCCATCGCGGTCCTGCACGATTCCAGAGCATGGAAGCATGCAGATAAAATCAACCCTGACCCCTTCCACTCCATCTTCCAAAGTCTCCCCTCTGGCAAACGGTTCAGGTGAATCACAAACAAAACCTCCCACCACGTGAACAGCTTCTTCCCACGGGCCATGGCCCAAATCACCTGGTCCACGATGATCTTCTCATCCACGGACTATGCACCCTGCACTATTATCCAAGAACTGCGACCTTCTCTTTCCACTATTTGCACATCCTAATATGCTTTTTTTCATATATACTGTAGATGGGTCTGAAATTATTGACACACTTGATGAGGATGAGGAAACATTACTGAAAATGTTTCATTATGCCGTTGACCTTAACAAGGGCCCCAAGACCAGTGAAAGCAAAAATGTCCAAATAACATCCAACACCATATTTTACAGTAGGTATGGGGTTCTTTTCGAAGCCTCGCTGTACATATTTCCCCGACTGCACATCATCATGTGTAGGGTGCCGTCTTTCGGATGGGACGATAAACGGTGTCCTGACTCTCTGAGGTCATTAAAAATCCCATGGCACTTATCGTATGAGTAAGGGTGTTAACCCCGGTGTCCTGACTCTCTGAGGTCATTAAAGATCCCATGGCACTTATCGTAAGAGTAGGGGTGTTAACCCCGGTGTCCTGGCTAAATTCCCAAACTGTCCCTCATACCATCACGGTCACCTAATCATCCCCAGTTTACAATTGGCTCATTCATCCCCCTCCTCTCCCCTGTAACTATTCCCCAGGTCGTTGCTGTAAATGAGAATGTGTTCTCAGTCAATTTAGCTGGTAAAAAAAATCCTGTAAATGCTTCATATATTTATACATAATTTCTGTAGCTATGTTTTTATAGTGAACCTTGTAGTTATACTACAGTGTACATAGCACAGGAGGTTGGTTGCACCTTAATTGGGGAGGACGGGCTCATGGTGATCCCTGGAGGGGATTAGTGGAATAGTTTCTATGTGTTTGACGCCATTCCATTTGCTCCGTTCCAGTCATTATTATGAGCCGTTCTCCCCACAGCAGCATCCACTGGTAAATAGTGTATGTGGATTTGTGTAAAACTCTGCTTCTACATAAGTTGTCTGTATATCCTGTTTATTGTCTGTCTGTATATTCTTATTGTGGCAGCACCATTTTAGTCAAATTCCAGGACATGTAGGACATGTAAATGTACACACATATATATATATATATATATATATATATATATATATATATATATATATATATATATATACAGTTGAAGTCGGAAGTTTACAAACACAAACACCTTAGCCAAATACATTGACATTCAGTTTTTCACAATTCCTGACATTTACTTTAATCAGAGAAAAAATCCCTGTCTTCGGTCAGTATGTAAAAAACCGACTTCAACTATATATATATATATATATATATATATATATATATATATATACAGTGGGGAGAACAAGTATTTGATACACTGCCGATTTTGCAGGTTTCCCACTTACAAAGCATGTAGAGGTCTGTAATTTTTATCATAGGTACACTTCAACAGTGAGAGACAGAATCTAAAACAAAAACACGTGGAATTGTTGTTAAATTTAAATGTTTGAATATGAAATGATTCGTGATGGGATGAAATGTGATTTTAGCTTCTAAAATGTGAGATTTGGGTTTTCATAAGGTTAGGGCTATGCTCAATCAGTGGCCTGCCCCTGTGAAGGGACATGGGCTGTAAAACTTTTCCTATATAAAGCCTTGATTACAATGTAACCTCCTGTTCCGAGGATGTGAGGATGACGGTTCGAGGTCAGAATGGTTCAGATAATAACTACAGAACAAAGCAACATCAGCATGAGCTTGCGAATGGTATGAACTTTGAACTCTTATTCACTACAGATGTGATACCTCCTAGCCGTTGAGTTAGCAACAGCAGCTGCAAACGCAGGTTAGGAAGGAACTCTCTTAGTTCGCTGGACTTTATCCTGCTAACTGTTCCAAATGTCCGAACTGAATTTGGTAAAAGGGCTTTTATGTACTCTGCGCCATCGCAACTTACAAAATACTTTTAAACTGGAAGAACTTGTCCCGATTGGTGTTTTTAAATCACTGATGAAGGATTTTGAGGCTGATTCCCTGACCTGTCAATGTTTTTAATTTGCTGTTTTATACTCTTGTGAATTCAATGGTTTTTACTCGATTACTTGTAGTTTTTCCATGTTGTCTGTCTGTAATGTTTTTGTAATGACTTGGTGCTGCCTATCTTGGCCAGGGCGCTCTTGAAAAAGAGATTTTAATCTCAATGAGCCCTTCCTGGTTAAATAAAGGTTAAATAAATAAAAACAGACAGAGTATCCCGTCTATCACACAACGACCTTACTACAACGTATCCAATTGACCACCAGACACATTCTTCAAAGGACAAAGGACACGCTATGGCAACACGGCCATCCATCTATAACCAACCTACCGAAGTGCAGCTCAGAGTAAATATTTATTGCATTTTCCTTTTCCAAAAGGGCTGTCATTTAGAATGCATAAGATACTGTATTTACGATAGCACAGCTTTGCCCTTTGTTCCTCAGTCTTCCCGCTCTTTCACTCAAACCCAGCCCCTTTTCTTTTGTGTAACAAGCTGTCATATCTGTTCCGCCCGCTAGGGACGGTTTCCTTTATGACGTCATTTGTAATCAAGTTACGATTAATTATGTGTATGTGTAATTCTATGTGATTAGTTAGGTATTTAGTAAATAAATAATTAAACCCAATTTGGTATTGCTGATTCAACTTGTTAGCCAGGGTTCGTGAAGATAACCAAGAATTTACAACTTTCAGATGAGACTGAATTAAGGGGACGATTAATATTGACAGCTGTTGATGTAAAATATTACTAGGTCTTTAAGAGTTTATTCGGAAGATAACAGCTCTATAAATGTCCTTTCATGGTGCCCCGACTCTCTAGTTAATTACATTTACATGATTAGCTCAATCAGGTAATATTAATTACGGAGAAATTATTTTATAGAATAGCATGTCATATCACTTAATCCGGCATAGCCAAAGACACGACAGGAGGAATTGGAGAAGGTCATGTGGTCTGATGAGACAAAAATAGAGCTTTTTGGTCTAAACTCCACTCGCCGTGTTTGGAGTATGAAGAAGGATGAGTACAACCCCAAGAACACCATCCGAACCGTGAAGCATCTGTTCCTCTAGTGATGTAGAGGTTAACCCAGGCCCTGTAGACTCCAATACCACACCTATTCCCCAGACGCTATCGTTTGTTGACTTCTGTAACCGTTAAAGCCTTGGTTTCATGCATGTTAACATCAGAAGCCTCCTCTCTAAGTTTGTTTTATTTACTGCTTTAGCACACTCCACCAACCCTGATGTCCTAGCCGTGTCTGAATTCTGGCTTAGCAAGGCCACCAAAAATTCTGACATTTTCAAGGGGTTGGCGCCCCCCCTTGGGTTGTGCAATGGTGGAGATCTTTGTGGGCTATACTCAGCCTTGTCTCAGGATGGTAAGTTGGTGGTTGAAGATATCCCTCTAGTGGTGTGGGAGCTGTGCTTTGGCAAAGTGGGTGGGGTTATATCCTTCCTGTTTGGCCCTGTCCGGGGGTGTCCTCGGATGGGGCCACAGTGTCTCCTGACCCCTCCTGTCTCAGCCTCCAGTATTTATGCTGCAGTAGTTTATGTGTCGGGGGGCTAGGGTCAGTTTGTTATATCTGGAGTACTTCTCCTGTCCTATTCGGTGTCCTGTGTGAATCTAAGTGTGCGTTCTCTAATTCTCTCCTTCTCTCTTTCTTTCTCTCTCTCGGAGGACCTGAGCCCTAGGACCATGCCCCAGGACTACCTGACATGATGACTCCTTGCTGTCCCCAGTCCACCTGGCCGTGCTGCTGCTCCAGTTTCAACTGTTCTGCCTTATTATTATTCGACCATACTGGTAATTTATGAACATTTGAACATCTTGGCCATGTTCTGTTATAATCTCCACCCGGCACAGCCAGAAGAGGACTGGCCACCCCACATATGCTCTCTCTAATTATCTCTTTCTTTCTCTCTCTCGGAGGACCTGAGCCCTAGGACCATGCCCCAGGACTACCTGACATGATGACTCCTTGCTGTCCCCAGTCCACCTGACCGTGCTGCTGCTCCAGTTTCAACTATACTACTAACAGAAGAGGACTGGCCACCCCACATAGCCTGGTTCCTCTTTAGGTTTCTTCCTAGGTTTTGGCCTTTCTAGGGAGTTTTTCCTAGCCACCGTGCTTCTACACCTGCATTGCTTGCTGTTTGGGGTTTTAGGCTGGGTTTCTGTACAGCACTTTCAGATATCAGCTGATGTACGAAGGGCTATATAAATAAATTTGATTTGTTTTGATTTGATTTGATTCATCCCCAACTACAACATTTTCCGCCAAGATAGAACTGCCAAAAGGGGCGGGGTCACAATCTACTGCAGACATAGTCTGCAGAGTTCTGTCATGCTATCCAGGTCTGTGCCCAAATAGTTTGAGCTTCTATCTTGAAAAATTCACCTTTCCAGAAATAAGTCTCTCACTGTTGCCGCTTGCTATAGACCCCCCTCAGCCCCCAGTTGTACCCTGGACTCCATATTAGAATTGATTGCCCCCCATTTATCTTCAGAGTTCGTACTGTTAGGTGACCTAAACTGGGATATGCTTAACACCCCTGCCGTCCTACAATTTAAGCTAGATACCCTCAATCTCACACAAATTATCAAGGAACCTACCAGGTATAACCTCAGATCCATAAACATGGGCACCATCATAGATATCATCCTGACCAACCTGAGCTCTAAATACATCTCTGCTGTCTTCAACAAGGATCTCAGTGGTCACTGCCTCATTGCCTGCGGTCAAATGATCACCCCTCATCACTGTCAAACGCTCCCTAAAACACTTCAGCAAACAGATCTTTCTAATCGACCTGGCTCAGGTATCCTGGAATGATATTGACCTCATCCCGTCAGTAGAGGATGCCTGGTTATTCTTTAAATGTACTTTCCTCACCATCTTAAATAAGCATCTCCCATTCAAAAAAATGTAGAACTACAAACAGATATAGCCCTTGGTTCACTCCAGACTTGATTGCCCTTGACCAGCACAAAAACATCCTGTGGCATACTGCATTAGCATTGAATAGCCCGCGACATGCAACTTTTCAGGGAAGTCAGGAACCAATGTACACAGTCAGTTAGGAAAGCAAAGGCTAGCTTTTTCAAACAGAAATTTGCATCCTGTAGCACAAATTCCCAAAGGTTTTGGGACACTAAAGTCCATGGAGAATAAGAGCACATCCTTCCAGCTGCCCACTGCATTGAGGCTAGGAAGCACTGTCACCACCGATAAATCCACGATAATCGAGAATTTCAATAAGCATTTTTCTACGGCTGGCCATGCTTTCCACCTGGCTAAGACTCTGCACCCCCTGCAGCAACTCCCCCAACTTACTAGCCTGTTCAACCTCTCTTTCGTATCGTCTGAGATCCCTAAAGATTGGAACACTGCCGCAGTCATCCCCCTCTTCAAAGGGGGAGACACTCTAGACCCAAACTGTTATAGACCTATATCCATCCTGCCCTGCCTTTCTAAAGTCTTCGAAAGCCCAGTTAACGAACAGATCACCGACCATTTAGAATCCCACCGTACCTTCTCCGGTATGCAATATGGTTTCCGAGCTGGTCATGGGTGCACCTCAGCCACGCTCAAGGTCCTAAACGATATCATAACCGTCATAGATAAAAGACAGTACTGTGCAGCCATCTTCATCGACCTGGCCAAGGCTTTCGACTCTGCCAATCACCGCATTATTTTGGCAGACTCAACGGCCTTGGTTTCTCAAATGACTGCCTCACCTGATTCACCAACACTTCTTAAATAGAGTTCAGTGTGTCAAATCCGGACCACTGGCAGTCTCTATGGGGGTGCCGCAGGGTTCAATTCTCGGGCCGATTCTTTCCTCTGTATATATCAATGATGTCGCTCTTGCTGCTGGTGATTCTCTGATCCACCTCTACGCAGACGACACCATTCTGTATACTCTGGCACTTCTTTGGACACTCTGTTAACTCACCTCCAGACGAGCTTCAATGCCATACAACACTCCTTCCATGGCCTTCAACTGCTCTTAAATGCTAGTAAAACTAAATGCATGCTTTTCAACCGATTGCTGCCCGTACCTGCCCGCCTGACTACCATCACTACTCTGGACGGTTCTGACTTAGAATATGTGGACAACTACAAATAGCTAGGTGTCTGGTTAGACTGTAAACTCTTCTTCGAGACTCACATTAAGCATCTCCATTCCAAAATTACATTTAGAATCAGCTTCCTATTTCACAACAAAGCCTCCTTCACTCATGCTGCTAAACATACCCTCGTAAAATTGACTATCCTGCCAATCCTTGACTTCAGCAATGTCACTTACAAAACAGCCTCCAACACTATACTCAGCAAATTAGATTAAGTCTATCACAATGTCATTCGTTTTGTCACCAAAGCCCCCTACCATACCCACCACTGCGACCTGTACGCTCTCGTTAGCTGGCCCTCGCTTCATATTTGTCGCCAAACCCACTGGCTCCAGGTCATCTATAAGTCTTTGCTAGGTAAAGCCCCGCCTTATCTCAGCTCACTGGTCACCATAGCAACACCCACCTGTAGCATGCGCTCCAGCAGGTTTATTTCACTGGTCATCGCCAAAGCCAACTCCTCTTTCTTTGGCCCGCCTTTCCTTCCAGTTCTCTGCAGCCAATGACTGGAACTAATTGCAAAAATCACTGAAGCTGGAGACTTATATCTCCCTCACTAACTTTAACATCAGCTGCCAGAGCAGCTTGCCGATCACTGCATCTGTACACAGCCCATCTGTAAATAGCCAACCCAACTACATCATCCCCACATTGTTATTTATTTTTGCTCTTTTGCACCCTAGTATCTCTGCTTGCACATTATCATCGGCACATCTATCACTTCAGTGATAATGCTAAATTGTAATTATTTCGCCACTATGACCTATTTATTGCCTTATCTCCATAATCTTACTATATTTGCACACACTGTACAATATATAGATTTTTCTATTGTTTTATTGACTGTACGTTTGTTTAACCATGTTTAACCCTGTGTTGTTGTTTTTGTCGCACTGCTTTGCTTTATCTTGGCCAGGTCGCAGTTGTTAATGAGAACTTGTTCTCCCCTGGCCTACCTGGTTAAATAAAGGTGAATATATATAATAGTTCCAGCTTATACATACTATATACATTTTACAGACACAATCTATTTTACAATAGTTTTATTTTGTTTGTTTTTAGTCCTGGCCTTCCTCTAACTTCCACCTCTCCCATATATTTCTGATGTCCATCCAGTTTGATATCTATTTGCCATATATTTTTAACTGTGCTATTTCACAAAGGTTCTGAGCCTATGTACATTTTGCAGACACAGTACATTTTACATTTGTTATCTTGTTATCTTGTCATCTATCTATTAACACCATCCATATTGGATTTCTGTTTGCCATATATTTTTCAACTGTGCTGTGATGCTTCAGAAAAGTTCCGAACCTTTCTATTCTCATAGTTTCTACAGATTGTAAATAAAGATAAACATGTAAATGTATTTGGCGAGTAAAAAATATTCAGATTTCTTTTAATGAATAACATCAAAAAGGGTACTTTTGAGATATTCATATTAATATTTTTATTGTTGAATTAAATAATGTGAAGTATTTTTGTTCAGAATCTAGACATACTCCTTTTAAATAAGACTATACGGAGGATAACGACACCAATATGTTGTCTGTGTCACGTACGGATCATGGATCATAGTGTCTTCCAAGGTCTAAAAGAGGCACTTTTGGTTTGTGATACAATTATAAAAAGCATATCAAACATACTTTCTCCCAATGAAGTTTCAATGTGAGAAAGGTTAGGGTTAGAATACCCAAAATATTTTCTGGCTGGTTGGACAACACTTCAGTACATAGTGTTACATAATACATGATTGCTATGTCTGTAACACATTATTATGATGTTGTGATACTTCTGTATCTGTCTTTTTGTTTGAAATAGTGGAGATACTGATCTAAATGAAGACCAAATAGGTCATTGTTTTCAATATTTAATGTTTTACATTTTCAACACTCACCAGCTGATTGACAGGGCTAAAATTGGTATCCAAGGTGATGACTCTAAAATTCACTGTAAGAAAACAAGACTCAATGAGAATTTCAGAAGACAAACTATTTATAGTTACTCTGGATAAAATGTACAACCGTTGGTAATAAGGCCCCATTTAAAATCAATTGCAGATAAGTTCGAAAATATTTACATTTTCGACATCTAATGATAATGTCCAGGAAAGGAACGCCTTATAACATGTGGTATGACAGTTCAAACTCCATTACAGTGTAAATATTCAACCCACAACAGATGTTTTTTTTATCTGCACCTGATGGTCCTGTTTGTGATGACAGAGCAAACCACCATAGAAACATGATACCACCTAATTGTCCTGTTTCTTAGCAAGCAGACAAATTTTGTACACTACTGGTCTTGTGTAAATCTACCTTTTTGTCCGGGGTTGTAGATTGGTTTATCTGTTTGGACGAATGTCATCGGGCTGTAGGGTTTGATCATGACCTTTTTCTCCTCCGTGGATAGAAATGTTTCACCTTGAACCTTCACCTTAAAATGTTGCACTTCGTCACTCTCCACATGAGGGGCCTGAAAGGGAGACAGAGAGCAACACTGATTAACTAATGTACCAATAACATATGATACCATACTGTGGTCCTGTGTGGCTCAGTTGGTAAGACCATGCTGCTTGCAATGGCAAGGTTGGGGGTTCAATTTCTGCAGGGATCACATAGGCTATTGGGAGTTGCTTTGGATAAAGGTTTCTGCTAAGTGATATATACAGTTGAAGTCAGACGTTTACATACACCTTAGCCAAATACATTTGAAGTAAGTTATTCACCATTTCTGATGTTTAATCCTTGTAAAAAATTCCCTGTCTTAGGTCAGTTAGGATCACCACTTTACTTTAAGAATGTGAAATGTCAGAATAATAGTAGAGAGAATGATTTATTTCAGCTTTTATTTATTTCATCACATTCTCAGTGGGTCAGAAGTTTACATACACTCAATTAGTATTTGGTAGCATTGCCTTTAAATTGTTTAACTTGGGTCAAACGTTTCAGGTAGCCTTCCACAAGCTTCCCACGATAAGTTGGGTGAATTTTGGCCTATTCCTCCTGACAGAGCTAGTGTAACTAGCTAGGTTACTAGTCCTCCTTGCTCGCACATGCTTTTTCAGTAGGATTGAGGTCAGGGCTTTGTGATGGCCACTCCAATACCTTGACTTTGTTGTCCTTAAGCCATTTCGACACAACTTTGGAAGTATGCTTGGGGTCATTGTCCATTTGGAAGACCCATTTGCGACCAAGCTTTAACTTCCTGACTGATGTCTTGAGATGTTGCATTCAATATATCCACATAATTTTCCATCCACATAATTTTCCACCCTCATGATGCCATCTATTTTGTGAAGTGCACCAGTCCTTACTGCAGCAAAGCAGCCCCACAACATGATGCTGCTGCCCCCATGCTTCACGGTTGAGATGGTGTTCTTCGACTTGCAAGCCTCCCCCTTTTTCCTCCAAACATAACGATGGTCATTATGGCCAAACAGTTCTATTTTTGTTTCATCAGACCAGAGGACATTTCTCCAAAAAGTACGATCTTTGTCCCCATGTGCAGTTGCAAACTGCGTCTAGGAGACGCGTCTCCTTCCTGAGCGGTGTGACGGCTGTGGTCCCATGGTGTTTATACTTGCGTACTATCGTTTGTATAGATGAACATGGTACCTCAGGCGTTTAGAATTGCTCCCAAAGATGAAACAGACGTGTGGAGGTCTACAATTTTTTTTCTGAGGTCTTGGCTGATTTCTTTTGATTTTCCCATGACGTCAAGCAAAGAGGCACCTCAGTTTGAAGGTAGGCCTTGAAAATATATCCACAGGTATACCTCCAATTGACTCAAATGATATCAATTAGCCTATCGGAAACATCTAAAGCCATGACATCATTTTCCGGAATTTTCCAAGCTGTTTAATGGCACAGTCAACTTAGTGTATGTAAACCTCTGACCTACTGTAATTGTGATAAGTGAAATCATCTGTTTGTAAACCATTTTTGGAAAAATTACTTGTGTCATGCACAAAGTAGATGTCCTAACCGACTTTCCAAAACTATAAATTGTTAACAAGAAATTTGTGGAGTGGTTGAAAAACGAGTTTTAATGACTCCAACCTAAGTGTATGTAAACTTCTGACTTCAACTGTATATTGTACAGTGCATACTAGTATCTGACCAAAACCAGGTATGAATTTAAGCCTGAATTTAAGCCACCACATTGATATTTCCCATAAAATAACCTGGTATTACATAACCAGGTATTACAAAATGAAGAGATGCATCACAAAGCAGAGAAAGTACACTCTTATTGAATGGTTCTGGATGTCGACCAGTGCTGAGCTGACCTGAAACTGGAAGCAGCGGTGAAACTCTTGGTCAGAACTCTCCTGGAGAAGTATTTTGTTCTGTTCATTGGCGATCAGAGATATGGTCATTACCAGGGTCTCGTTGGGCTGCAGAAGGCTGGCACAAAGCTTGGCCTCTGAGCCTGCCTGGATTACTGCAGGAATGGCTACCATGTAAACCCTACAGAGAACATACACACCAACAAACACAAAGGAAAATCAGTACAAAATGAGAGGCTACGTAGGTGAAATCGACAGAAGAAATGTCTGCAGAAAGGGTCGATGAAAAACAGCTCTTAATCTGCTCTCTGACTGAGAGAACGTTACACCAAGATGAGACGCAATAAATCTGATTACTCAATTCTAACTTTATGACTGTGCAGATTTACTTACGGCCTTGGAGTTTCTTGACAGACACAAAGCCAGTGAAAGCAGGCAAATAGTATCCATTTCCAAACCTGAAGCCCAGGAGGAACCATGACAAAAAGAGAAAAAAAAACAAGTCAGACTATATCCTAGTATTCCTACCTGCAATACCTCCCTACTGCATTGTGCAGAGGAACTGGTATCCAGGTTTAAATTATTGAAGTAAAAGCCCTGTGAATGATTGACCCATTGTTTTCAATAATAGTGCTTTGCAGTATTGTGATTGGCAGATTTTCTGGCTTTGGGACTATACGTGCACCGTCAATAAAAAATTACTGCCAAAACAAAGGAAATACCAACATAAAGTGTTGTAAATAACCAGTGCAGTCAAAAACATCATTTTCCTGTGTTTTATATACACTGTTTGTACAAAACACCTATGCTCTTTCCATGACATAAACTGACCAGGTAAATCCAGGTGTAAGCTACAGAATGATCCCTTATTGATGTCACGTAATTAAATCCATTTCAGTCAGTTTAGATGAAGGGGAGGAGAAGTATTTTTAAGTCTTGAGACATGGATTGTGTACTGTATGGTAGTAGGTGCCAGGTGCACCAGTTTGAGTGAACTGCAAGAACTGCAACGCTGCTGAGTTTTTCCACACTCAACAGTTTCCCGTGTGTATCAAGAATGGTCAAATCGAATCAAATTGTATTTGTCACATGCACCGAATAAAACAGGTGTAGGCCTTACCATGAAATGCGTACTTACAAGCCCTTAACCAACAATGCAGTTTTAAGAAAATGGGAGTTAAGAAAATATTTGCTAAATAAACTACAGTAAAAAAAGTAACACAATAAAATAACAATAATGAGGCTATATACAGGGGGTATATACAGAGTCAATGAGTGGGGGTACAGGTTAGTCATAATATGTACATGTAGGTAGGGCTAAAGTGACTATGCATAAATAATAATCAAACGAAAGAGGGTGGGAGGGGATCAACGCAAATAGTCCAGGTAGCCATTTGATCAGTTCAGCAGTCTTATGGCTCGGGGGTAGAATCTTTTAAAGAGCATTTTGGACCTGGACCCGGTGCTCCTGTACCGCTTGCCATGCGGTAGCAGAAAGAACAGTCTATGACTTGGGTGGCTGGAGTCTTTAACAATATTTTGGGCCTTCATTTGACACGCCTATTAAAGAGGTCCTGGATGGCAGGAAGTTTGGCCCCGGTGATGTACAGGGCCGTACACACTACCCTCTGTAGTGCCTTGTAGTCGGATGCCGAGCAGTTGCCAAACCAGGTGGTAATGCAACCCGTCAGAATGCTCTCGATGGTGTAGTTGTGTAACTTTTTGAGGATCTGTGGACCCATGCCAAATCCTTTCAGTCTCCTGAGGAGGAATTAGGTGTCTTTGTGTGTTTGGACCATGATAGTTTGGACAGCAAATAATTTGAAGTTCTCGACCCACTCCACTACAACCCGTCAATGTGAATGGGGGTGTGTTCGGCCCTCCTTCTCCTG
Organism: Oncorhynchus kisutch; assembly: GCF_002021735.2. NCBI lineage: Eukaryota > Metazoa > Chordata > Actinopteri > Salmoniformes > Salmonidae > Oncorhynchus > Oncorhynchus kisutch. The sequence goes on along the minus strand of NC_034188.2, from coordinate 58,893,294 downwards.
TAGTCCACAATCAGCTCCTTTGTCTTGCTGATGTTGAGGGAGAGGTTGTTGTCCTGGCACCACACTGCCAGGTCTCTGACCTCCTCCCTATAGACTGTTTTATCATTGTCGGTGATCAGGCCTTGTACCGTTGTGGTGTTAGCAAACTTAATGATGGTGTTGGAGTTGTGCTTGGCCACGCAGTCGTGGGTGAACAGGGAGTACAGGAGGGGACTAAGTCAGCGTGGCAGATGTGTTGTTGCCTGACCTTTCCACCTGGGGGGCGGCCCGTCAGGAAGTCCATGATCCAGTTGCAGAGGGAGGTGTTTAGTCACAGGGTCCTTAGCTTAGTGATGAGCTTTGTGGGCACTATGGTGTTGAACGCTGAGCTGTAGTCAATGAACAGCATACTCACGTACGTGTTCCTTTTGTCCAGGTGGGAAAGGGCAGTGTGGAGTGCAATTAAGAATGCATCATCTGTGGATCTGTTGGGAACGTGTGCAAATTGGAGTCGGTCTAGGGTTTCAGGGATGATGGTGTTGATGTGAGCCATGACCAGCCTGTCAAAGCACTTTGTGGTTACACACGTGAGTGCTACGGGAGGTAGTCATTTAGGCAGGTTACCTTCGCGTTCTTGGGCACAGGGACTATGGTGGTCTGCTTGAAACATGTAGGTATTACAGAGTCGGTCAGAGAGAGCTTGAAAATGTCATTGAAAACACTTGACAGTTGGTCCTTGCATGCAGTACAAGTCCTGGTAATTCGTCTGACCCTGCAGCCTTGTGAATGTTGACCTGTTTAAAGGTCTTACGCACATCGGTTACGGAGAGCGTGATCACACAGTCATCCAGAACAGCTGGTGCTCTCATGCATGCTTCAGTGTTGCTTGCCACGAAGCCAGCATAAAAGGCATTTAGCTTGTCTGGTAGGCTCCCATCACTGGGCAGCTCGCGGCTGTGTTTCCCTTTATAGTCCATAATAGTTTGCAATCCCTGCCACATCCGACGAGCATCAGAGCCGGTGTAGTAGGATTCAATCTTAGTCCTGTATTGACACTTGTTTGATAGTTCGTCTGAGGGCATAGCGGGATTTCTTATAAGCATCCAGATTAGTGTCAAGCTCCTTGAAAGCAGCAGCTCTAGCCTTTAGCTCGGTGCTGATGTTACCTGTAATCCATGGCTTCTGGTTGGGATACGCACGTACAGTCACTATGGGGACAACGTATTGATGAATCCGATGGTATACTCCTCAATGCCATCAGATGAATCCCAGAACATATTCCAGTCTGTGCTAGCAAAACAGTCATGTAGCTTAGCATCAGAATCATCTGACCACTTCTGTATTGAGGCGAGTGACTGGTACTTCCTGCTTTTGTTTTAGCTTGTAAGCAGAAATCATGATGATAGAACTATTGTGCAGATTTGCCAAAGGGAGGGCGAGCGAGAGCTTTGTACGCATATCTGTGTGTGGAGTAAAGGTGGTCTAGACTTTTTTATCCTCTGGTTGCACATGTGGTAGAAATGAGGTAAAACGGATTTCAGTTTGCCTGCATTAAAGTTCCCGGTCACTAGAAGCGTCGCTTCTGGATAAACATTTCTAGTTTGACATCCAGCCAACTTCTGACAACTGTGTGAAGCATTGGAGTCAACATGGGCCAGCATCCTTGTGGAATGCTTTCAACGCCTTGTATTTTTATTTATTTATTTAACCTTTATTTAACCAGGTAGGCAAGTTGAGAACAAGTTCTCATTTACAACTGCAACCTAGCCAAGATAAAGCAAAGCAGTTTGACACATATAACAACACAGAGTTACACATGGAGTAAAACAAACATACAGTCAATAATACAGTAGAAAAATAAGTCTATATACAATGTGAGCAAATGAGGTGAGATAAGGGAGGTAAAGGCAATAAATATACCATGGTGGTGAAGTAAATACAATATAGCAATTAAAACACTGGAATGGTAGATTTGACAGTAGATGAGTGTGCAAAGTAGAAGTACTGGGGTGCATAGGAGCAAAATAAATAAATAAATACAGTAGGGAAAGAGGTAGTTGTTTGGGCTATTGTTAGATGGGCTATGTACAGGTGCAGCGATCTGTGTGCTGCTCTGACAGCTGGTGTTTAAAGCTAGTGAGGGAGATAAGTGTTTCCAGTTTCAGAGATTTTTGTAGTTCGTTCCAGTCATTGGCAGCAGAGAACTGGAAGGAGAGGTGGCCAAAGGAGGAATTGGCTTTGGGGGTGACAAGTGAGATATACCTGCTGGAACTCGTGCTACGGGTGGGTGCAGCTATGGTGATCAGCGAGCAGAGATAAGGCGGGACTTTACCTAGCAGGGTCTTGTAGATGACCTGGAGCCAATGGGTTTGGCGACGAGTATGAAGCGAGGGCCAGCCAACGAGAGCGTACAGGTCACAGTGGTGGGTAGTATATGGGGCTTTGGTGACAAAAAGGATGGCACTGTGATAGACGGCATCCTATTTGTTGAGTAGGGTGTTGGAGGCTATTTTGTAAATGACATCGCCAGAGTCGAGGATCGGTAAGATGGTCAGCTTTACGAGGGTATGTTTAGCAGCATGAGTGAAGGATGCTTTGTTGAGAAATAGATTTAACTTTGGATTGGAGATGTTTTATGTGAGTCTGGAAGGAGAGTTTACAGTCTAACCAGACAACTAGGTATTTGTAGTTGTCCACATATTCTAAGTCAGAACCGTCCAGACTAGTGATGCTGGACGTGTGGGCAGATGCAGGCAGCGATCGGTTGAAGAGCATGCATTTAGTTTTACTTGTATTATAGAGCAGTTGGAGGCCACCGAAGGAGAGTTGTAGAGGTGCAACTCAATATTAGGAAGGTGTTCCTAATGTTTTGTACACTCATTGTATCTTATCCGGGGGCCTGTCATGCCAAATAGTGTCCCCCACGGCCAAATAGTGCCCCTCTCTGCGTCACAATGGAATTCAATGAGTTCTAGCTTCTGTTGCTGACCGGATTACATTATGAACCAAAGAGTATTATGCTGTTGCTTGGCTCTATTTTAACTCGTAGCGGTCGCAAAGGAAGGAGGATGCTGGCAGCTCTAGTTCTATTTCACTGCATAAAAGCTCGCTCAGTCTGAGCAAAATTATTACCTCAGAATTTCTCTCCAAAGAGGGTGCTTTTGAGGGTCCCAACCTGCTGACTACCTGCTGCTTCAGAATGGAAAGAGAATGTGTATTTATATTTGTCTTCATATAAGTCAATATTGTTTAATAGGAATAAATAATTTAAGCTGTTTTTAGATTGACGTTGCTTGCTACTGTAATTACTTACATCAGCCTGTCTTGTCAGCCAGCCAGCTACCCAGACAATTTTATTTAGCTAACGTTAGCTGTAACTGTTATCGTAGCTGGTTGTATGTAGCTGGTTGTATGTAGCTTGCACTTTAATGGCATCCCTCGGGGAGATTTTATTTTATCTTTCCAACCAGGCAAAGTATTATGAAGACACCACTGATCTCGACAAGAGGTGCAGCATTCAGAGAAATTCACAATTCAGGGGGGAAATAGTGGAAGACAGACAGAGAGAGAGATGGAGAGAGAAACAGAGAGAGAAAGACAGCAGTGCAATTGCACTTAAACTTTAGTATTTCAACAACTCTTCTCTTCCAACTTGTTAGGCAATCATATCTACCTACAGGGGAAGGATGGCCAGCCATACAGGAGGGTGATTTTTACTAAGGAGGAGAAAGAGGCGTGTTGAACATGCATGCTGGCCATTTCGGAGTGTAGCGCATGATTGCCAAAATCAACCTACGCTTCTTCTGACAGTGAATTGTCAAGGAAGTGGACAGCTGGGCAAGTGAAATAAACTTTTATTTATCAATCACATTCTATATTATCTGAAATGATTATGATTTCAATTAATGTCAGAGAGCACACACTTTTTGCAGAAAGGTCAGTACCCTATCTAGCCTGCCAAAGGTTTGAGAGGAAGACTGTGGCACCTGAGTTGAAGCCCATCAAAGTTTCACCATGGCACATGATCAGTATGCTTCCCAATTCAAATGTTGCCCTGATAAGTAGATTTGCAATGGCTGCTTTATCTGACCACAACAGAATTCAATATTATAAATATACATGTCACGGTTGTCATATGGAGGAGACCGATAAACAGCTGCCTCTGTTTGAGAACCAATCCAGGCAACCATAGACATATAAACCCCTAGACATACTAAAACCCATAGACATACAAAAACCCCTAGACAATTCAAAAACTAAACAAACCACCCTCGTCACACCCTGACCAAACCAAAATAACAAAGAAAACAAAGATAACTAAGGTCAGGGCGTGACAATACAGTTGAAGTCTGAAGTTTACATACACTTTAGCCAACTACATTTAAACTCAGTATTTCACAATTACTGACATTTAATCAGAGAAAAAAATCCCTGTCTTAGGTCAGTTAGGCTCACCACTTTATTTTAAGAATGTGAAATGTCAGAATAATAGTAGAGAGAATGACTTATTTCAGCTTTTATTTATTTCATCACATTCTCAGTGGGTCAGAAGTTTACATACACTCAATTAGTATTTGGTAGCATTGCCTTTAAATTGTTTACCTTGGGTCAAACGTTCAGGAAGCCTTCCACAAGCTTCCCACAATAAGTTGGGAGAATTTTGGCCCATTCCTCCTGATAGAGCTGGTGTAACTGAGTCAGGTTTATAGTCCTCCTTGCTCGCACATGCCTTTTCAGTTCTGCCAACAGATTTTCTGTAGGATTGAGGTCAGGGCTTTGTGATGGCCACTCCAATACCTTGACTTTGTTGTCCTTAAGCCATTTCGACACAACTTTGGAAGTATGCTTGGGGTCATTGTCCATTTGGAAGACCCATTTGCGACCAAGCTTTATGTCTGATGTCTTGAGATGTTGCTTCAATACATTCACATAATCTTCCTACCTCATGATGTCATCTATTTTGTGAAGTGCACCAGTCCCTCCTTCAGCAAATCAGCCCCACAACATGATGCTGCCGCCCCCGTGCTTCACGGTTGGGATGGTGTTCTTCAGCTTGCAAGCCTCCCCCTTTTTCCTCCAAACATAATGATGGTCATTATGGCCAAACAGTTCTGTTTTTGTTTCATCAGACCAGAGGGAATTTCTCCAGAAAGTACGATCTTTGTCCCCATGTGCAGTTGCAAACCGTAGGCTGGCTTTTTAATGGCGGTTTTAGAGCAATGGCTTCTTCCTTGCTGAGCGGCCTTTCAGGTTATGTTGATAAAGGACTCTTTTTACTGTGGATATAGATACTTTTGTACCTGTTTCCTCCAGCATCTTCACAAGGTCCTTTGCTGTTGTTCTGGGATTGATTTGCACTTTCGCACCAAAGTACATTCATCTCTGCGTGGTCCCATGGTGTTTATACTTGCATACTATCGTTTGCACAGATGAACAAGGTACCTTCAGGTGTTTAGAAATTGCTTCCAAGGATGAACCAGACTTGTGGAGGTCTACACATTTTTTCCTGAGGTTTTGGCTGATTTCTTTTGATTTTCCCATGATGTCAGGCAAAGAAGCACTGAATTTGAAAGTAGGCCTTGAAATGCATCCACAGGTCCAGCTCCAATTGACTCAAATTATGTCAATTAGCCTATCAGAAGCTTCTAAAGCCATGACATCATTTTCTGGAATTTTACAAGCTGTTTCATGGCACAGTCAACTTAGTGTATGTAAACTTCTGACCTACTGGAATTGTGATACACTGAATTATAAGTGAAATAATCTGTCTGTAAACAATTGTAGGAAAAATTACTTGTGTAATGCACAAAGTAGATGTCCTAACCGATTTTCCAAAACTATAGTTTGTTAACAAGAAATTTGTGGAGTGGTTGAAAAACTAGTTTTAATGACTCCAACCTAAGTGTATGTAAACTTCCGACTTCAACTGTATGTTTCAACACCCATGTGAAGACCACCTCTAGTGAGAGCCCGGTTTTGCTGACTGAGTTCACCTTGACCACGCAGTCAGACAGGGAAAGGACTTGCTGGATGATGTTCGAGGGCCTGGGCGTCCCTGCATTGTACCTGGCCTCTCAGTCGCTTCTGGCCCTGCTGTCTTCAGGCAGGGTCAAATCAAATCAAATTGATTTAAATAGCCCTTCGTACATCAGCTGATTTCTCAAAGTGCTGTACAGAAAATCCAGCCTAAAACCCCAAACAGCAAGCAATGCAGGTGTAGAATCACGGTGGCTAGGAAAAACTAGAAAGGCCAAAACCTAGGAAGAAACCTAGAGAGGAACCAGGCTATGAGGGGTGGCCAGTCCTCTTCAGGCTGTGCCGGGTGAAGATTATAACAGAACATGGCCAAGATGTTCAAATGTTCATAAATGACCAGCATGGTCAAATAATAATAATCACAGTAGTTGATGAGGGTGCAGCAAGTCAGCACCTCAGGAGTAAATGTCAGTTGGCTTTTCATAGCCGATCATTAAGAGTATCTCTACCGCTCCTGCTGTCTCTAGACAGTTGAAAACAGCAGGTCTGGGACAGGAAGCACGTCCGGTGAAGAGGTCAGGGTTCCATAGCCTCAGGCAGAACAGTTGAAACTGGAGCAGCAGCACGGCCAGGTGGACTGGGGACAGCAAGGAGTCATCATGCCAGGTAGTCCTGAGGCATGGTCCTAGGGCTCAGGTCCTCTGAGAGAGAGAAAGAAAGAGAGAAAGAGAGAATTAGAGAGAGCATACTTAAATTCACACAGGACACAGAAGTACTCCAAATATAACAAACTGACCCTAGCCCCCCAAACTACTGCAGCCTAACTACTGGAGGCTGAGACAGGAGGGGTCAGGAGACACTGTGGCCCCATCCGATGATACCCCCGGACAAGAAGAGAACAGGAATGATATAACCCCACCCACTTTGCCAAAGCACAGCCCCCACACCACTAGAGGGATATCTTCAACCACTAACTTACCATCCTGAGCCAAGGCCCACAAAGATCTCCGCCACGGCACAACCCAAGGGGGGGCGCCAACTCAGACAGGAATATCACATCAGTGACTCAACCCACTCAAGTGACGCACTCCTCCTAGGGATGGCATGAAAGAGACTCAGCCCCTGTAATAGGGTTAGAGGCAGAGAATCCCAGTGGAAAGAGGGGAACCAGCCAGGCAGAGACAGCAAGGGCGGTTCGTTGCTCCAGAGCCTTTCCTGTTACCTTCACACTCCTGTGCCAGACTACACTCAATCATATGACCCACTGAAGAGATGAGTCTTCAGTAAAGACTTAAAGGTTGAGACCGAGTCTGCGTCTCTCACATGGGTAGGCAGACCATTCCATAAAAATTGAGCTCTATAGGAGAAAGCCCTGTCTCCAGCTGTTTCCTTAGAAATTCTAGGGACAATTAGGAGGTCTGCGTCTTGTGACAGTAGCGTACGTGTAGGTATGTACGGCAGGACCAAATCAGAGAGATAGGTAGGAGCAAGCCCATGTAATGCTTTGTAGGTTAGCAGTAAAACCTTGAAATCAGCCCTTGCCTTAACATGAAGCCAGTGTAGGGAGGCTAGCACTGGAGTAATATGATCACTTTTTTTGGTTCTAGTCAGGATTCTAGCAGCCATATTTACCACTAACTGAAGTTTATTTAGTGCTTTATCCGGGTAGCCGGAAAGTAGAGCATTGCAGTAGTCTAACCTAGAAGTAACAAAAGCATGGATACATTTTTCAGAAAGTTTCAGAAAGTTTCAGAAAGTTTCAGATTTTTGCAATGTTACGTAGGTGGAAAAAAGCTGTCCTTGAAACAGTCTTGATATGTTCGTCAAAAGAGAGATTCTGATCAGAGTCCAGAGTAACGCCGAGGTCCTTCACAGTTTTATTTGAGACGACTGTACAACCATCAAGATTAATTGTCAGATTCAACAGAAGATATCTTTGTTTCTTGGGACCTAGAAACAAATGTCCGAGTCAAAAAGTAGAAAGTTTGCAGCCATCAACTTCCTTATGTCTGAAACACAGGCTTCTAGCGAGGGCAATTTGGGGGCTTCAACATGTTTCATTGAAATGTACAGCTGTGTGTCATCCGTATAGCAGTGAAAGTTAACATTATGTTTTCGAATGACATCCCCAAGAGGTAAAGTATATAGTGAAAACAATAGTGGTCCTAAAACGGAACCTTGAGGAACACCGAAAGGTACAGTTGATTTCTCAGAGGACAAACCATTCACAGAGACAAACTGATATCTTTCCGACAGATAAGATCGAAACCAGGCCAGAACTTGTCCGTGTAGACCAATTTGGGTTTCCAATCTCTCCAAAAGAATGTGGTGATTAATGGTATCAAAAGCAGCACTAAGGGCTAGGAGCACGAGGACAGATGCAGAGCCTCGGTCTGATGCCATTAAAAGGTAATTTACCACCTTCACAAGTGCAGTCTCAGTGCTATAATGGGGTCTAAAACCAGACTGAAACATTTCCTATACATGGTTTGTCTTCAGGAAGGCAGTGAGTTGCTCCGCAACAGCTTTTTCTAAATATTTTGAGAGGAATGGAAGATTCGATATAGGCCGATAGTTTTTTATATTTTCTGCATCAAGGTTTGGCTTTTTCAAGAGAGGCTTTATTACTGCCACTTTTAGTGAGTGTCGTACACATCCGGTGGATAGAGAGCTGTTTATTTTGTTCAACATAGGAGGGCCAAGCACAGGAAGCAGCTCTTTCAGTAGTTTAGTTGGAATAGGGTCCAGTATGCAGCTTGAAGGTTTAGAGGCCATGATTATTTTCATCATTGTGTCAAGAGATATAGTACTAAAACACTTGTCTCTTTTGATCCTATGTCCTGGCAGAGTTGTGCAGACTCAGGACAACTGAGCTTTGAAGAAATATGCAGATTTAAAGAGGAGTCTGTAATTTGCTTTCTAATATTACTGCTGAAGTGAAAGCCATCCTCACTTGGGGAATGCTGCTTTTTAGTTAGCTTTGCGACAGTATCAAAAATAAATTTCGGATTGTTCTTATTTTCCTCAATTAAGTTGGAAAAATAGGATGATCGAGCAGCAGTGAGGGCTCTTCGATACTGCACGGTACTGTCTTTCCAAGCTAGTCGGAAGACTTCCAGTTTGGTGTGGCGCCATTTCCGTTCCAATTTTATGGAAGCTTGCTTCAGAGCTCGGGTATTTTCTGTATACCAGGGAGCTAGTTTCTTTTGAGAAATGTTTTTAATTTTTAGGGGTGAAACTGCATCTAGGGTATTTCCGCATGGTGACCAAAGGCATCCCCAGCCTTCTGGTGAGCTCTATGTTGGAGAACGATGCAGACCTGCGGCAGCTGCTCCTAGACAACGTGGTCCTGACAGGGGGATCCAGCCTCCTTCCCACAGACTGAGGGAGGAGGCCTCAGCTCTGGCCCCGCCAGGGGACTTCATGGTGCCAGTCCATGTGATGGATACTGCCTGGCTGTGGGGCTCCCTCATGTCCTCTTTCTCCATCTTTGGATACATCTGCATCAGTGCCTTGGAGAACCAGGAGATGTGTCCATCACAAGTGCTGGGTGGGTCCATCACAAGAGTGATTGCCTGATGCCTTTCCCTGGCCTGCTCACCAGAGACAATTAAGTGAAACACTGATTCTGATTAAAGGTATTTTTCCTAAATGTTTTCCAAGGAGAATAAACAGCACAAAATAACTTGGATATAGCATAGGCTGCAAGGGGGCAGACATAGGTTGGAAAGAAAAACTCGAAAAGTAAAAACACATTGGCCTATGGGAATAAGAGCTCATGTTTGGTATTGAAATGAAATGATTTGATTCCATGCTAATAATAATGAGTGGATTTCGAACATATCTGTCACCATGGCATACAAAGCTGTCTGATTCCTTTATGCATGTCTCCAGAAACCGTTATGTCACTGCAACCGGGAAACTCACTACCATCCCACTCCACTGTCTGCTCTTACGGGAAACCCCAGATAAATAACGCTGATTGAACGACAGATTGATTACTTGTCAGGTCTCTTAGTTGAAGAGACTTGCGCAATGGAAAAGTCAATCGGAATTGATGAGGACGGATCTGTAACCTGTCTGTGACCTAATCGAGATGCTGAGCTCGAGGATAAACTACTGCCCGTACACATCCCCGCCACACCATGTCCATAAATACTTATCCAGATTGTCTCAAGAGCGCATCGTAATCCGTACCCTAGATAGGACTACCGGGAATCACTGTTAAAATGCACTCAACTATCTGCCTTCCCAAGCTGTCAATAGAGTTGGTTTGCTCCTGAAATACTGGCGTTGAATGTATACATTTCCCTCGATGTATTGACAGTGTAATAGACGTATCTATACCTCAGTTGTTGTAGATTATATTATGTTTAGATAGGTACGTAGAAAACAGTTTGCGTTTCATTGCATTATTGTAAACGGTGCCGTTTATTGAGCACTAGATGGCGGTACAGTATTTGACAGAAACAAACTCTAGAAATATTGAAGTCTAAGAATCTGTCATCAGTGCACACACTTGTTGTTGGTTTGGGTGTAATTTACTATAGCTGGGGTAAACCGTTTTAACCATTTTAACACCTCCAATCCTAAATGATGTGTCAGGATGTACAAATAGTGATATGTATACACTTTCTATAGCAGACTGTCCACCAGTGCAGAAATTGTCCTTGCAAACCTTTGTGTCTTGCCTTTAGTAGGTCTAGGTCTATTCCATTTCTGTATAAACAATTTACCTTGGAGAGAAGTGCAAATTATGTTACAGAAATTGCATGAAATTAATACAATCTCAACAAAAAGACATGGTTTGGGGAGAATATTTGGTTGCAGTGCTATAAACTATATGCCAATGTGTCATTGCTCTAATTTGATTGATGTTGATTTAGAGATGCACACATTGACAAACTGTTTTGTTAAAGCACACAACAGTATGTTGATACTGTAGCCTACAGTACTTAGATTGTATTTGTTCACATGTTTTCCACAGTGTCATGGGCATTGTTATGATACTCTGTCTTGGTGCATTTTCTTAGGTTTCTCAAGTGTCCTTAATAGTGAAGATATCAAAACTATGAAATAACACATATGGAATCATGTAGTAACCAAAAAAGTGTTAAACAAATCAAAATATATTTTAGATTTGAGATTCTTCAAAGTAGCCACCCATGGCTGTATATTTACCACCACAGATGGATGCTGGCAGTAAGACCGCACTCAGTCAGCTGTATAAGGAAATAAGCAAACAGGAAACCGCTCACCCAGAGGCGGTGCTCCTAGTAGCTGGAAACTTTATTGCAGGGAAACTTAAATCAGTTCTACCTCATTTCCATCAACATGTTAAATGTGCAAACAGAGGGGAAAAAATTGTAGATCACCTGTACTCCACACACAGAGATGCATACAAAGCTCTCCCTTGCCCTCCATTTGGTAAATCCGACCACAATTCTATCTTCCCGATTCCTGCTTACAAGCAAAAATTAAAGCAGGAAGCACCAGTGATCCGGTCTATCAAAAAAGTGGTCAGATGAAGCAGATGTTAAACTACAGGACTGTTTTACTATCACAGACTGGAACACGTTCCGGGATTCTTCCGATGGCATTGAGGAGTACACCACATCAGTCAGTGGCTTTATCAATAAGTGCATCAAGGACGTTGTCCCCACAGTGACTGTACGTACATACCACAACCATTAGCCATGGATTACAGACAACATTCGCACTGAGCTAAATGGTAGAGCTGCCGCTTTCACGGTGCGGGACTCTAATCCAGAAGCTTATAAGAAATCCTGCTATGCCCTCGGACGAACCATCAAACAGGCAAAGCGTCAATACAGGGCTAAGATTGGACACTCGTCTTATGTGGCAGGGCTTGCAATCTATTACAGACTACAAAGGGAAACACAGCTGCATGCTGCCCAGTGGCACAAGCCTACCAGATGAGCTAAATCACTTCCATGCTCACTTCGAGGCAAGCAACACTGAGGCATGCATGAGAGCTTCAGCTGTTCCGGACGACTGTGTGATCACGCTCTTCGTAGCCGACGTGAGTAAGACCTTTAAACAGGTCAACATTCACAAGGCTGCGGGGCCAGATGGTTTACCAGGACGTGTGCTCTGTGCATGTGCTGACCAACTGGCAGGTGTCTTCACTGACATTTTCAACATGTCCCTGATTGAGTCTGTAATACCAACATGTTTCAAGCAGACCACCATAGTCCCTGTGCCCAAGAACACGAAGGCAACCTGCCTAAATGACTACAGACCCGTAGCACTCAAGTCCGTAGCCATGAAGTGCTGTGAAAAGCTGGTAATGTCTCACATCAACACCATCATCCTGGAAACCCTAGACCCACTCCAATTCGCATACCGCCCCAACAGATCCTGTTTATCATATATATATAAACACTCTCTGTTTATCATATATGCATAGTCACTTTAACTGTACATTCATGTACATACTACCTCAATTGGCCCGACCAACCAGTGTCTGTATGTAGCCTCGCTACTGTATATAGCCTCGCTACTGTTATTTTTCACTGTCTTTTTACTGTTGCTTTTATTTCTTTACTTACCTATTGTTCACCTAATACCTTTTTTGCACTGTTGGTTAGAGCCTGTAAGTAAGCTTTTCACTGTAAGGTCTACACCTGTTGTATTCGGCGCAAGTGACAAAAAACTCTGATTTGATTTGATTTACTTTGCACGCTCTTGGCCTTATCTCAACCAGCTTCATGAGGTAGTCACCTGGAATGCTTTTCAATTAACAGGTGTGCCTTGTTAGAAGTTAATTGGTGGAATGTCTTTCCTTCTTAATGCATTTGAGCGATTCAGTTGTGTTGTGACAAGGTAGGAGTGGTATACAGATATACAGAAGACCCTATTTGGAGAATAGAACAGCTCACACAAGCAAAGAGAAATGACAATCCATCATTACTTTAAGACATGAAGGTCAATCAAAACAGAAAATGTCAAGAACTTTGAAAGTTTCTTCAAGCGCAGTCGCAAAAGCCATCAAGTACTATGATGAAACTGGCTCTCATGAGGACCACCACAGGAAAGGAAGGCCCAGAGTTACCTCTGCTGCAAAGGATAAGTTCATTAGAGTTAACTGCACATCACAACATGCACTTAAAATTAACCTTACAATTAACAGTGTTGTGCGATTTGGAAAGCCATAGTCAGCCAATAAATAATATAACAATACTCGTAGGAAAGGTTTTCAACTTTAGCTCACAATCTGTGGATACTATATGATTAGAAATGTAAAAAAATATGTAAAACTTCACAGCACAATGAAAAAATATATGGCACATGTGTAACGGATGTGAAACGGCTAGCTAGTTAGCGGTGGTGCGCGCTAAATAGCATTTCAATTGGTGACGTCACTTGCTCTGGGACCTTGAAGTAGTGGTGCCCCTTGCTCTGCACGAGCCGCAGCTTTTGTGGAGCGATGGGTAACGATGCTTCGTGGGTGACTGTTGTTGATGTGTGCAGAGGGTCCCTGGTTCGCCCGGGTATGGGCGAGGGGACGGTCTAAAGTTATACTGTTACACATGGAAACCAAATGAGGGTGGTCTATGATGATAGGTGGGATGGACTAAAAGTGGCTGAGGGTTGAGATTAAAGAGTATATATTATTATTATGTGACTGCTTTATATAAAAGTACCATCTATGTCAAATGTGTATACAAACTGTATGCAAACTGTGTATACAAAATGGGTATGCAAAATGTGTATGTAAAATGTGTATGTAAAATGTGTATGTAAAATGTATGTATATGTAGCAAAAAATCCTCTGAAGAGGGGTAAATAATTGAAATATAATATTTTTAAATGCTTCACAGAGTTCAAGTAACAGACAAATCTCAATATCAACTGTTCAGAGGAGACTGCGTGAATCAAGCCTTCATGGTCGAGTTGTACTGTAAAATTAAGCATAATGTGTAATTATGGCTCTAGTTTGCAGGAATGGCTGTTTCAGTTATTTGAAAAACGCAAAATTCTCAAATGTATGAATGGGGGCACAGCCCCCCCTCCCGGTCCACCCCCCAGGCATCCTCACATATTCTGTGCCCGCTAAATTGTTCAGGTGCATTATGGCCCTGCTCATCAGCAAACGCTGGAAACATGAGCACCTCAATATCCAAGTAGCCACTTAACAGTGTAGCCTAATATTAATTTTGATCGAAAAGTTGAAGTGTATAGTGGATGCTTTTCAATGGAGTGGAAATCCAGGAGCGAACAGTTCCAGATTATTTATGTATATCTCTACTCGAACGGAAAAGTCAGGCAGAAAGTTGGAGTTCCCCGTGGTGCTTTGGCCAGGCTTGCGGATGTAGATTGTGTTGAATGTGTGTTGATACCAGAGCTCACTGGTTGATATAGGTTAAAAAATACTCTCACTTCCCTCCACGGAGGGGCAGTGCTCACCCGGGCACAAGCGTGCTCCACTCCTGGCCTTTTCGCGGGCTCAGACTCCTTACAAAGTTGTTTCCCACCAGGCATTATATGAATGATTACAATTAAATAATAGCAGGAAATGATGGCAATGTGATTATACTCACGAAGTTATAGGTACATTTTTTAGGTGTAAAAACACAGGCAGTAAGGCATGATTATTCTAACACCCAGTACACGTTTTGGTCAAAAGCATAACATTTTGGTCAAAAGGCACAAGAACCAGATTCCAAAGCAGTTGCACATATAAGAGTTAAAAAACAAGTTATAATAATAACTATTATTACTAGGCTATTATTATTACTAAAATTATTATTATTGTCATTATATATATAATTATCGGCCTATTTAAAATTAATTTATAATTCGTGTTATCATGATAAAAAGTATACGTTTCATAAATCAAAAGACTGCTCAGGCATAATTATTAGGCGCATACAATTGACTTGACAAATTATTATTTACATTTTTTTGTGATGGGAGCATTTATAACGTATTATTATTTGTATATAATAGTATAGTCTCCACGCTTTATCCTCGTGGTCCATCTCCTTATTTCATTTCAGAAACGTTTTGCCTGGGCATAGCATTGATAAAATATCGCTGTTGATCACTTGATTGATTACCTTGCTCAAAGGTCACGCGGGTGCGCGGTAATTTCCTTGTGCCGGAGGCTCCCTTCTCACTTTTTAGTCTAGCTTCGACAGCTCCTATTAAAAGTATGTATTTATTTTAACACCTAAACGACCCCACAAACATAACTAAATGCATTGAAATAAACAATCAATTACCCGATAATAACGTGCGTTCCTATTTTCTGCATGAATTACGCAAGGAAACGCACTTAATTAGGTTAAAATAGGACCCAAACATTGTGGACTGCCCAACCCCTTTTTTCGATTGGAATTATATTCGAACAATGGGACAAGCAAGCTAATAATTTAGCTATACTTGCAAAGGTTCTTGAACCCAATGAATGTCTAATAATTACAACCCACTGGGCTGCACATATCTCTCCAGCGTTCCCTGGTCCTGCCATTCCGCGCCTCCGGGTCAGCGTGTCATAATAAAGTAGGTATTCTGAAAGTGGTCTCGAGAACAGTGAGTTATTGCAATGAATGAAAACTGTTTCCATTTAGGCTAATTGAGGGCGCTGCCTCGAGCTGTAGCTGTGGGTCTGAAAGGCTGCATGCCTGCCTGCGTCTCAAGCCACACTCTCCAGCACACGGTGTACTTAATAGCTCAATTTATGTCATTACTTTGGGGCTAGGCTGAGGTATAACCACAATAAAGTACCTATATAAACCCTTCTTGACTTGGTGACTTAAATTACTTGGGGATTTCTCTAAACTAAGTATGTTGGATGAATAACTTGAGACAGTATTTCCTTAATGACACCTTTATGAACATTTAACATGTAGTTTGACTGCAAATGTATTTGACTTAATTGGATAACACACACACACACAGACACACAGACACACACACACACACACACACACACACACACACACACACACACACACACACACACACACACACACACACACACACACACACACACACACGCGTGTTCTATTGATACTGTGGTAAAAGCCCACAGTTATCAAGGACATATCCGCCTTTACACTTGAATTTAGATTTCAGAGAGGTATATTAGCATAAACGGGGTCCTACCTATAGGCGTATACTTGATTTGACAAATTTGCCATATTGAAAGGTATATTGGACATCGGCCAAAAGGATATCTTATTTTTGTCGTTTACAATTTATATGATGTCATTACTTAAATCAATTTCAACATACTTTGAAATCAATAAATCGAGTTCAGAAGCCATTAAAGTGTTCACGTGCAAGATCAACATGACCTCATGAGGATCTAATTAATGAGCAATTACCTTAATTATACTCCGTTTTAATTAATAGACAAATACACCTTGCAGTTAATATCTCTCCACTACCACTACACTGCAATAGCCCAATAAAATTGTTGGGGTTTTCATTGTTAGGTTTATTGAATGAGTCTTATGTTGATACGGTTGTGCCCAAATCCGATGAGAGTGAAGCAAAATAAACCATTTCAATTGTGCAGCAGCCTTACCCAAAAGTTATAGACTATGCGAGTTCAACATTGATTTTGGTTATCAATTTGCATGCAAGCGATGGAATTTACGCATGCACGCCAGCAGAAAGAGGTATTCGTTCAAAGTATTTAAAATATTAAGAATTGTCACAACTTCACAAAAAAAAGCCTCGGGCAGTCTCATATTAGAGCTGTCAGTTCAACTGCCCACATACCAGGGGAGGGGAGGAGGGGTTCATTAATTTCCTAGTGGTCGCTGTGATGGTCAAAACACAATTAAAACATATAAAACATTTGATGAAAACGTTTCACATTAGTAATTAGCCGAGCATTCATGAATGTGATTTCATTTAAGCACAATAGGTAGGCATGCATGTTGAAAGTTGAGAATAATAGTTCATTATAATAAATGTGTCTGGCTCTCCGTAGATCCGGGGTCGTGGCGTCTCCATTTCTGACTCAGTGATCTTTAAAGATCTGACACGAAGGGATCTCTCTCCGATTGCCATCTAACTAGATCAGTCATATCAAGAGATAAATCGTTCGAAACTTTTTTGGCGGTGCTGGTAGTTTTGTTCTGCGCATGTGCGAAGGTGTCCAAACTGACAATGCTGGAGAGATAGCGAGTCTGGATTGAGAAACACAGAGAAAAGGACAGAGAAAAAAGAAAAAGGAGGAAAAGATCCAAGAAAAAATCTAACAAACCCACGCCGAAAGACTGGCATCATGAGGTCCAAAGGCAGGGCACGGAAACTGGCCACAAGTAGGTGCAATATCCCTTTCTTTGCCTTTTGAAACTGCCATCTTGTAAATGTGTAAATATCTCAGTTATCAATGCTGTTTCGCATCGACAAATGAAGTACAATATATTGTATCGTGTTACATGAGTGTCAGTAGAAAATATCTCCCACTCACGACTGAGCAGCGGTACAGTTTGGAGAAGTTGGTTCAGCGATTTCGAGTTGATGCTGTCAGTGCCAGTTAGTTTCGCGAATTCTGAAAAATTAAATTGGCGTTATAAGTAACACAAAGTTGTGCAAACGGTAGAGGCACTTCCCAGGGAACGAACTACTACCGTTATTGCGTTGTGCTTTGTATAGTGGGCGCTACAGCGTTGGCCAATTCTCGTCCCGTCCTGCGACGCTGTTGTTGCACGCGCTTGGTTTCTGGCCACTTCAATTTGCAGGAGCGACTTTGAAAAGGCAGGTTGGCTCATTCAGATTTAGGAAACGAAAGATCCAGAATGAAATACTTATGCATTTAAATATAATCAGGTACCATTGCTGGCGCAACGACAAATGCCAAAAACATATATTTTTGCCCTGTCTGATGTATCATAGAATAAATGCTTATGGGGTGTTCGCTCTAACTATCATTACGTTATAGCCTTGGGTTATTGCGCTGTATTGTATCTTTTATTATGGTGCATTTAGTTTGAGCAACAAGTAAATCGTCTTTGTTATAGAATTAATGTTACGGTTTGGGTACAAAACGTGTTTACGTCTTTATGTTATGTAGAAATGTAATGCCAGTTCTTGATCAACCATTGCCTCCCGCACCTTAATAAGTTGAAGTTATTTGTATTTTACCACTGCACATTGAGGGGCACGGAGGTTTTGAACACCAATATTGAGTAGCCTAATAAACCATTTTTGTAATTGTGAATTGGTTAAATATTAGTCTGAGTTCTGGAAGCAATTCAACCCCCTGGGAGCAACACACTGATTTGGGTAAAAAGTGTTTACTCCAATAAACTGTTATTGTGGTCTACAGCAATCTACCAAAATGCACAACAATGTTTATATAGGCCTATCAGCAAAATGGCAAGCGGATGCAGTAGCTATAATCATTATTTACATTCCTTCAGGTAGTTTAGGCTACACAAGTATAAACGTTTTCGATAATTATTTCAAATTGTGTATAGGCAATTTAATTGCCTTTTCTGAGTCACTAACATCTCCAATTGTGTTTAACCTTTATGAATGTGTATAGCCTGTTGTCTAAGTTTTTACAGTATTTTTCAGAGAGAAAAAAACGTTCTAATTTTAAGTATATAATTTGAATGTTTTTAATTATAGTTTCCTCATGTCTGGACAACAGTGTAGCCATAGGTCAACATCGGTAGGTCGCAGTCCTGGAGCCAGGGATCGCAGGTGTTATTCTTTCAATAAACGTCCGCGAGACCTGACAGTCATCTTATTGTGTGTGTTTGTGTGTGTGTGCGTCACTTTCTGTCTATATATTTCTGCTACACATGGATCATTTCTCTGGACCTTTCTGGAGCTCAGACAGGGGAGAAAGGACCTTAAAACCCTTTCCTCTTTAGGATGTTAGCCTACTTGATTTAGGCCTACACACTACACTCAGTGGATGACACTCGTCCAACCAGCAGTTTTATTTAGAAAATTGATTTGTGAGTGTTTTGTTAGTTCAAACAATTCTGGGCATCGTTTCCCAGTTGCGATGTAACTTAACGATAATCGTACCAGATGCATCGTTATTTACGAGCCAACTTTTTAAGTGTTTCCCAAACAAGCACGTAGAGAGAACGTTCGCTAAGTGCATGGTTAGACCATGTGTCGATGCTGATAGGATTGGAAGAAAAGCAGAGCTGCTCTCGGATCAGCTTTCTCTATTCAAATCAACATCAACATTATAATTATTCCATAATACTGACGATGGATCAGCTTCTAATCTAGAGAGATGTTACCACCTATGGCTACAAATAGGCTATTGAGGCGGCTCATTATGCGTACCCAATAATAATGCTCTAAATCACAGATTGGGCACATCATTGCCCACATGTTGTCACACATGAAATACATTTAGGCAAACATTACAGACAGTAGCCTTGTCGCAAAATATAACTAAAATAGAACAAATATATTGTACATATGGCCTATATAGATAGGCATGTAGCCTATATCTTTTAATGCAGTCATCTCTGTTCTCATTTGAGGCATCAACTTAATTCTGAAATGATCTGCAATCACCAGGTCCGGCCCAAGCGTTTTGGGGGCCCTGTGCGAAATGTTGTTGCAATTTCCTGCAATTCTACACATTTTGCCATGGGGTGCAGAGAAAATGTTGCGGTTTTAAAGTAACTTTGCTGCAATTCTACACATTTTGCCATTGGGCAGAGAGAAGATTTTACAGTTCAAAAAAAATATATATATATAATAATGCAATTCTAGAAATGTTGGCATTTTGAGGATAGAAAAATCTGCAGTTTTACAGCTCTTTTCCTACACATTTATTTTTACTTAATAGGGGGCCCCTGGAGGTCAGGGCCCCTGGCCAAGTGCCCTTCATGCCCGGTCCATAATTCGACCATGATTACTACAAGTTTAGATAGCTGGCTAGACTAATTTACCAATCTAAAAATGGTTAACTGACATGGGCTAATTGAGTGACTGTCAGTGACTGACATAACAAGAGAAGTACTTCTGATGGACATCCAAATATAACAATTTCACCTTGTGTATTCTACTATTCTAACTCTCAATAGTAAGTTGATACCGCAACTGAGTTCCCTCAAAAATAATATATATATCGAATATACAGTACCAGTCAAAAGTTTGGACACACCTATTCATTCAAGGGGTTTTCTCTATTTTTACTATTTTCTACATTGTAGAATAGTAGTGAAGACATCAAAACTATGAAATAACACATATGGAATCATAGTAACCAAAAGTGTGTGAAACAAATCAACATATATGTTAGATTTTAGATTCTTCAAAGTAGCCACCCTTTGCCTTGATGACAGCTTTGCGCACTTTTGGCATTCTCTCAACCAGCTTCACCTGGAATGCTTTTCCAACAGTCTTGAAGGAGTTCCCACATATGCCAAGCACTTGTTGGCTGCTTTTCCTTGGACTCTGCGGTGCCAAACCATACCAAACTGGTACCATACCAAACAATACCAAACCATCTCAACTGGGTTGAGGTCAGGTGATTGTGGAGGCGAGGTCATCTGATACAGCACTCCGTCACTCTCCTTCTTGGTCACATAGCTCTTTCACATCCTGGAGGTGTGTTTTGGGTCATTGTCCTGATGAAAAACAAATGATAGTCCCACTAAGCGCAAACCAGATGGGATGGCGTATTGCTGCAGAATGCTGTGGTAGCCATGCTGGTTCAGTGTGCCTTGAATTCTAAATGAATCACATACAGTGTCACCAGCAAAGCACCTCTACACCATCACACCTCCTCCTCTATGCTTCACGGTGGGAGCCACGCATGCGGAGATCATCCGTTCACCTACTCTGCATCTCAGAAAGACACGACGGTTGGAACCAAAAATACAAGTTTGGACTCATCAGACCAAAGGACATATTTCCATTGCTCGTGTGTCTTGGCCCAAACAAGTCTCTTCTTCTTATTGGTGTCCTTTAGTAATGGTTTCTTTGCATTAATTCGACCATTAAGGTCTGATTCACATAGTCTCCTCTGAACAGTTGATGTTGAGAGGTGTCTGTTACTTGAACTCTGTGAAGCATTTATTTAGGCTGCAATCTGAGGGGCACTCTAATGAACATATCCTCTGCAGCAGAGGTAACTCTGGATCTTCCTTTCCTGTGGCGATCTTCATGAGAGCCAGTTTCATCATTGCACTTGATGGGTTTTGCGACTGCACTTGAAGAAACTTCCAAAGTTCTTGAAATTTTCCACATTGACTGAACTCCATTATGGCTGTTCTTGCCATAATATGGACTTGGTCTTTTACCAAATAGGGTTATCTT
This sequence comes from Oncorhynchus kisutch, assembly GCF_002021735.2. NCBI lineage: Eukaryota > Metazoa > Chordata > Actinopteri > Salmoniformes > Salmonidae > Oncorhynchus > Oncorhynchus kisutch. Next base: position 58,872,054 of record NC_034188.2, on the reverse strand, counting down.
CTGTATACCACCCCTACCATGTCACAACACAACTGATTGGCTCAAAGGCATTAAGAAGGAAAGAAATTCCACAAATGAACTTCTAACAAGGCACACCTGTTAATTGAAATGCATTCCAGGTAACTACCTCATGAAGCTGGTTGAGATAAGGCCAAGAGTGTGCAAAGCTGCCATCAAGGCAAAGGGCGGCTACTTTGAAGAATCTCAAATAGAAAATATATTTTAACACTTTTTTGGTTACTACATGATTCCATATGTGTTTTTTCATAATGTTGATGTCTTCACTATTATTCTACAATGTAAAAAATAGTGAAAATAAAGAAAAACACTTGACTGAGTAGGTGTGTCCAAACTTTTGACTGGTACTGTATATCTTTTATAATGTTTTGGTCTGGTGCCCTCTATCATCGGCCCTAAGCAACTGCTTATGTATGACTAGAGCCGACCCTGGCAGTCACAGTCAGACAGATAGCCTAAACATCTTCATTCTATGTTTAGCGGCGATCTCATGTGAGTAAAGTGATGCAGAAGGGCAAAAAAAACGAATATTGCTCTTTGGCTGCTCTACGAGGAGTCTGGATCACTCATAGATGTGCAAAGGTTTTGTAAGAGCCACGTTACTTACGAATGCTCTGGGTAACACCTCGACTTGTAAAGATACATTGTAAGACGGTTCTAACGATGATCTTGACGCTACGAAGGCTATGGGAAAGGAGGCACTGACTCAAAGATAAAGTTGTTATTCATGTAGAAATATATCCAGTTTACATGTTGTGTGCATGCTGTATGCTGCCTTTTTGTATTAGAGTACCCCCCCAGGGATCTTGCGAGTATTTGTGGATTTTGTTCAGTGCAAGATACTAAATAAATGAGATACATTTTTCACATCCGTTTTATCATTTTTGGTTGGAAATTATATTGTCAGTGTGTTTCAAAATGCTCACCAAAATAATATTCAGGAGGGAAATGATTGGACAATTAGATTTGACGTTCAAAATGCACTTAAATGATTTGACAACAGCAATGCGAGTCGAAGGGCTTTATAACCATAGGCCTACTTTTAACATGAAAAGTTTGTCAGGAAGAACTTTAAGAGCTACAGTATACAGACAGGGACACTCATTATTTATTTCCTGTGCTTCATGGATTTGTCTCGTGAACTTCGGTGTCATTGCGGTGCGTTGGGCCTTTGGCACCGATGACCGGTCAAGACGGTATGAAATAAACCCAGCAGACAGTCCGCTCTCATCAGGATCTCTTACAGACTGTTGTTTATGGCAACATGGCCCAGTATTGGCATATTTACAGAATATGCTTGAAAAGCAAACGATATGCATATTTTTCTGGGATCACTGACCAGGCAAAGGGCACGCACGCACACACGCACGCACACATCAACAATGGTTTTGTAGTGCATTTAGTACTGGTGTTGGCGCCTGCTGCAATCGGCCTAAATATTAACAGTCCTTTGAAGGAATGGGCCAGGCTACAGCACCAGTCGGTCCGCACTTCCAGTTCCAGGCATAGTTCTAAATCATTTCTTACAATCTGAGAATAGGGGGGATAATTTGAGCGATATTTAAATATGATTATTTGCTCAAGATGTAAGAGGATTATTTCTAGGCTACCTATTAAGTCAGAGGTAGAGAATGTGAACGTTCTAATAGCTCGTTCTGGCCTGTAGCCAGCTCTGCACAATGTCAACAGTGAATATTTAAATTCCCAGACTCCCCATAAGAGGTCTGCGGGTAAATGTGTTCAGTGTGCGGCCTGTCCGGATAAGTTCTGTTCAGAGACATGTAGGTCTCGTCGCTCAACAGGGAGTGTTTGTGCTCGATCTCGATTGATGTGCGTATGGCAGGCAGATGATAAAACATAGTGGAGTGAGTTAATGGAGGGGGAGTTGGTACACAGTAAAAAAGGGGGTGTAAAAATGACAGTGTTGACTTATTTTAACCCCGGATGAGTATTTTCAACATTATGAGGAGTCAATGAGCTCTAGTGTCAGAATTAAATTGGAGTGTAAAATTATGCAGGTATTGCAGTGTAAATTAAACTCAATTCAGTGATTAAATAACACTGGAGAGGGTAACTAAACCAGTGTTAATTATTATTACACATTTATGTGTGAATTTTAAGTCAAAGACCAGTTTGTGTCAAATGATCTCTGAAAATGTGACACTACCTGTAGAGTAACTTTAATACTATGTAGACTGGGTCCAAATGTTTTCTGAAACAGTGTTGAATGTGTAGGTGGAGAGGTGGTAATATAAGTGTATTTGTGGGGGGAAATGAGTTCAAACTCACCCCTCGTGCCGCCCCCCCCCCCCCCCCCCCCCAAAAAAAATGTTCTCAGCTAGGACTATAGGCATAAGGTAACTCCTTCATGTTACCAAAATTGCCTCACAACTAAATGCTCGGGGAGTAGTGTGAGATGTCTGACCCATGGTGCACCACTTGTAATATCCTCAAAAAGAAGATATAAGATTCATATGAATGCTGAATTGGATTGTAATTTTCCAATGCACACCCATGTATTTAAAACAAAATACTTTTGCTTTATTCACACATATATGAACGACATAGGTTTGAAACAATGAGAGGATATTAGGCATGCTCATGCCGCATTTCTAAATTATATGTACCCATCGGAATAGTGTTAAAGTAACACTTTTCCAAGTGTTCACAAACTAACACCCCCAGAGTGTTTCGTAAATCCTTATTTGCATATTTCCCAGCATGCCTTTCCTGTGAATGTGAGAAATCCCACCCATGACTGTGTTTGTTAGTGACACAGACATGGTTATTACATTCTTTAAATGATTGCCTAAATAAATGTGTTTGAATTAAAAAAGTTAACCCATGGTGACCATCAATGTTGTATATCAAAAGGCCTTTGGTTATGGTCTAGATATCCTCAACATTGTGACTTGATAAACTTGGCTCATGGTCCACACCAGACCTGCAAGTCACAGGTCTGGTGTTAAAACCCACCACAACCTGCATTTAGAAAGCTTGTTAGGGTGAAGGATTTGCTAAAAATAGACAATTAAAAAAAGACTACCTAAACCATCTAGACTGGAACAACCATTTCAGTAACTGGTCAAATAAGTCCAACCCCTTACATGGTGGATTTGTTTTGAAAAATGTAAGTTATTTATCGGTGTATAGTACAAGATCAATGAATCAATCAATGTGCATGCAGAAACATAGATATTAAAACAAACTATTCTAAAACGCAACCTCCAACAAAGCATTCTGGGAAGAATGATAATGAGGCCCCTCCCACATCTTTTTCACTCTGAGAGAATGAACGGAAATGAACTCAACACAGTCCAGTAACAACAACACCATGCAGTGTTGATTCAACTGTGATTCAAATAACACTTCATTTATTCACCACATGTGCTGTCAATTTCAATCCCACTGGTGTTAACCCCACTAGAGTCAACACTCAGATATAACACTCACAACACTTTTAACCTTATCGCCGAGATTTTAACACTTGCAAATTTGCTGTGTGTGTGTCAGTTTATGTGAATAGTCCATAAATCAATGTCTTGACATTGACCCATGCACTGCATTTGAAATTGTATTAAATGTATTTGACATTTCTACATAAAAACGTAGAAAAACATTTGTTTTATTTGGATTATTAGGTTATTTTTTGTTCCCTAATTGCTTTGGTGGCTTAGTATTCCCTCAGGGGCAGGAGTGAAGACTAGATAAAGCTGATTGGAATAAGCTATAATAGTTTTAAGATTGCAGGTCGACTCTGTGTGTTGAGGACGTGCTATTGAGAACTGGGGAAAATTTAGTCACTGTACCTTACTCATCAATGTAAAGTGTGTGTCTGTGTGTGTTTGTGTGTATATACAGTGCATTCGGAAAATTATTCAGACTGCTTGACACATTCCACATTTTGTTACGTTACAGCCTTATTTGAAAATTGATTAAATTGTTGTCTCCCCCCCCCCCCATCAATCTACGCACAATAATCCATCTTGACAAAGCAAAAACAGCTTTTTAGAAATGTTTGCATATGTATAAACATATATATTTTAAAATATCACATTTACATAAGT